>NW_022589743.1:19622005-19727748 GCF_004348235.1 Phoca vitulina
CCCCCCCCCCCCCCCCGCCCCCCGAACTCGCTACAAGAAGGGGCAAGAGAGTGAAATAGATTCTATCTCAGCCCAACCCCATCTAGGCAGGGCCTCCCAGGCCTCTCTCCCTGCAACACAGCCGGGAGCATGAGTCACAAAGGGAAGATCTAGAGGATAGCTTCTTTGGGACACCTGCATGGTGACTCTGCAGACCACAGGCTGGGTGTTCTGTGTGTCCCCAGAGCCTGTTCCTGGGAGCCCCTGGAGTGGTACTGGGGACCCATATGCTGATTAAGGCTCAAATGGTGGCAAGAGATGGGGGATCCCTGGTGGCCCAAGCGGTCCACTCTCCTGTGCCACTTCTCAGCTGCTTCATCTCCACAGGAAAGGATTCTAACCATGGCTTCATGAGTTTTTGTTGTTCCTTTCCGTGGAGTTTATTTTCTTCCAATTACTGTGAGGATAAAAATCATGATAGAAATGAGAAAAGCAAAAAAGAAGAAAACCCAGAAGCATCCATGCCCCCCAACCGCTGCCAGTATGTTATTTCTGACCACTACTCCCTAGTCCAGAGAGAGGTTGTAGGGTAATTTACTTGAAATACCAACAGTAGGGATATGGCTATTAGTTCTATCATTACATATAGTGCTTTCTGTGCACAGGGCTTTTAATGGCTATTTGGATTGTTTACTTACATATATTCTTAGAAGTGGAATTCTTAGAAGAGGCTCCTTCTTAGAAGTAGAAGTACTGGGTCAAGGTTTTTGAAATATTTGACCAAATGGAAGAAGAGTTTTACCAATCCACCCAGGGGTATAAGGAGCAAGCATGACTTCTTGAAAGATGAATCAATGAGATGGTGACTCCAGGCCCTGTGGAGTTAGTAAGTTTCTTATCACTGAAACTAGTCAAGCAGAGGTTATTAGACTGGTTCTCACTGGGGGCATTGTCATCATCCCTTTCCTGGGCATTTTGGAAGTGTGGGGGGATTAATTTTGGTTGTCTTAATGATTTGGGGGTGAAGCACTTCCATTTAGAGGGCAAGTCCTACAGCGTGTGGGACAGACCCATGTGACAAGAACCTTTCTTGCCTCTTCCCAAATTTTGAATATCCTCTAAGAAAATCATGTCAGTAAAAACAAAACAAAACAAAAACCTGTTTATAATTTTCTGAGCCTGGAACCTAAAACTGTTTTACATACAAATGGAATTTTTTTTTCAGTTTTAAAATACAAACTTAATTTTTTAGTATCCAGAATATATAAAGAACTTCTAAAACTCAACACCCAAAAACCAAATAATCCAATTAAAAGATAGGCAGAAGACACAAACGGACATTTCTCCAAAGAAGACATACAGATGGCCAACGGACACATGAAAAGATGCTCATCATCGTTTACCATCAGGGAAATGCAAATCAAAACTACAATGAGATATCACCTCACGCCTGTCAGAATGGCTAAAATCAGCAACAGGTGTTGGCGAGGATGTGGAGAAAAAGGAACACTCTTGTACCGTTGGGGGGAATGCAAATTGGTGCAGCCACTGTGGAAAACAGTATGGAGGTTCCTCAAAAAGTTAAAAATAGAGCTACCCTATGATCCAGCAATTGCACTACTGGGTATTTACTTAAGAATACAAAAACACTAATTCAAAGGGATACATACACCCGTGTGTTTACTGCAGCATTATTTACAATAGCCAAGATATGGAAGCAACCTAAGTGTCCATCGATAGATGAGTGGATGAAGAGGATGTGGTGTGTGTGTATATATATATATATATATTATTCAGCCACGAAAAGAATGAAATCTTGCCATCTGCAATGACACGGATGGAGCTAGAGAGCATAATGTTAAGTGAAATAAATCAGTCTGAGAAAGACAAACACCATAAGATTTCACTCATATGTGGAATAAAGAAACAAAACAAGCAAAGGGAAAAAAAGAGACAAACCAAGGGACAGACTCTTAATTATAGAGAACAAACTGATGGTTACCAGAGGTGGGGTGGGTGGTTGGGGAGGATGGGGGAAATAGGCGATGGGGATTAAGGAGCACACCTGTTGTGATGAGCACAAGGTGATGTATGGAAGCGTTGAATCACTATATTGTACGCCTGAAACTAATGTAACACTGTATGTTAACTAACTGGAATTAAAAACTTAAAAAAATAAAATAGAAACTTAACTTTTCAGAAGTGCAACTCTTGGGCAAGACAAAAAAGATTATACTTTGTGTTGTTTGCAATTTTAACAAGAGTGGACCATCATTTTGGAAAATCACAGTCTCAGTGGCAATGATGCTTATAATTTTTGAGTTGCCAACAGATCTATAACTGCATTTGTAGCTGTTGATTCATGGTACAACACACACACACACACACACACACTCACAGGATAGGTAGATTTAGTTTGCTTGTGTTCTGAATGTCAAATATTAATTTGAATCACATGAAATTTTCATAGATCAGAAACAGTTCCATATCAGCAATTTCATATGGTTCAACTTAGTATTGAAGATTATCTAACTTCCAACCCTACTCCCTCTTTGTTTATTCAAGCATCTCACTACTGCATGCCCAAGCATTCACGTGCTGAAATGTTATTTTATTACATTCCTTTTGTTTCTCATTTACATTGCAAGTAAAGCATTCTATTCCTTTTTTTTTTTTTAAGATTTTAATTATCCATTTGAGAGAGAGCAGGAGTGGTGGGGGGGGAAGGGGGGAGACGAACAGAGGGAGAAGGAGAAGCAGACTCCCTGCTGAGCAGGGAGCCCAATGCTGGTGTGGGGGGGAGAAGGGGTTGATCCCAGGACGCTGAGCCAAAACCCAGTTGGAAGCTTAACAGAATAAACCATCCAGGTGCCACAAGCATTCTATTCTCAAGAGTTTGCATGTAAATGGATCACTTTATCACTGAGTTTCATTAGAGAAAGGTAAAGGAGGCATTAAAAATGTTTATGAAAAGGGAGTGCTGGGTCTGATAGGCTGAGAAATAACAGGTTAGACAGTTGCCTTCTGAAAGTAGGACCCATAACCTCCAACTGCATCTAGGTGCACTGCGGAGACCTTCCACACTGAAGTTACCATGTTCCCTACAGCAGGCAAGCCAGTGTTCACCACTTGTGTCTGAGAGCAGGGGAGGGGAACCAGCATCTCCTTGTGCCCTTATGTGAGACCCCTCTTTCCACCTCACAGCGATCCTGCCAGAAAGGGAGGGCTGGCCAGAGCCTGCAGACTGAGGCTCAGAGTGGTTCAGATACTTGCCCAAGACAACACAGTAAATAGCAGAGTGGCCAGATGAAATACAAGAGCTCAGCTAAGTTTGAATTTCAGATGAACAATGAATCTTCATGTTACAGTGTAAGTATGCTCCCAAATGATTGCCTGGGACATACTTATACTAAAATACGATTTCTTGTTGATTGAACTTTCAAAATTAACTGGTTGTCCTATATTATTTTTAAATCTGGCAATCTTAGTATGTTCTCTGCTCTCCAACCCCCCCACCCCACCGTGTTCCTTGCTTTTCTTACTGAATGTTGATCCTTAGATTTTTATTCCAAAAATGCCTCTCGGGCTCCAATGTGACCCCGGGTAGGGCAGGGTTGGGTGGGAAGCTGGAAGTTGGAGCCCTTCCCTGGGGTTTGTGGGGGGCCCTGGGGCCTGGCCCTGATTGTGGGAGGGACACAGCTTTCTCATCTATGGGTTGGAGAGTTGAAATACATCATCTCAAGGGTCAGAGGATATTTAACTCGGCTCTTGGGCTGCATCGATGAACAAGACTGACCAAGTTCACTTTCTTTGGGGAGCTAACATTCTAATGGGGGAGAGATAATAAGATCTAATAAGTTCTCTACTGTCCTCTACCCCCTTGTTCACCTCCTGTGGGTCAGGCCCTGAGCTGGGGACTTAACAAGCATAGGACCCTCTAGTGTCCCTATTATGCCTATCCCACTGACATCCAGGGTTTGGCATGGTGCTGCGGTTAGCTGGGGGTGGGGGGGGGGGAGGGTAGGGAGGGTGTCCAGGTTTTGTGGGGCTGGGGACTCCTTTAAGAAAAGTATATAACAGACCCTTCCCAGAATCTCCTAAGGAGCCTGTGCAAGAGAGAGGCCGTGCACCTTTATCTCCTACAGCTTCGCTGTAAATATGGCTCTGGGCTGAGTTGATGATATTGAACAAACCAACAACCTCGTAAGGTGATTTCCCCATTTACAACTGGCCTTGAGGTTGGTTCAATGGGAAGAGAAGGTGACAGTGAGAAGCCCCTCCGCTTTCATCAGGAAAGGCCTGGGTTTACATTTCACCCTTGTGTTGACTTGCTGGGGACCTGGGGCCCAGTGTCTTCACCTCTCTGTGCCTTTGTATCCTCATCAGCAAAATGGAGAAAACAATACTGCTCCTTAGGGTGGCTGGAGCTGAGCAATTAATGCTCATTTGGAATCAGGGTCTCTCCCTGTTTGTAGTCCTCCCAGTCCTGCCTGAGGGAACGCCTGAGGCTCGATCTACCTCCCATTTGTAAGCCCCTGCCACACCAGGGTTCTATGTATGTTGCATGACAATTTTATACACACACACACTTTTTGGTGAGCCAGACACCACTGTGCTCAGCACGTTCTCTGTATTAACTCTTTTTTTTTTTTTTTTAAGATTTTATTTATTTATTTGACACAGAGAGAGAGAGGAATCACAAGTAGGCAGAGTGGCAGGGAGAGGCAGAGGGAGAAGCAGGCTCCCCGCTGAGCAAGGAGCCCGATGTGGGACTTGATCCCAGGACCCTGGGATCATGACCTGAGCCGAAGGCAGACGCTTAACGATTGAGCCACCCAGGCGCCTCTGTATTAACTCTTTGAATCCTTACGACAACCCGCTGAGGTAATAACTCCCCATTTTATAGATGAGAAAAACTGAGGCGCAGAGAAGTGAAGTAACTTATTCAAGGTCACGTGTAATAAATGGTGGGGAAACAGGATTTGAACCCAGAGAGTTTGGCTCCAGAGTCCACCTGGGGTGACTGTCAGAGCAGGTCCCATCATGCCCCTTTGACGGACGAGAAACTGAGGCTGGATTGAGGCCATGCCTTGATCCCACTGGAAGTAGCAGAGCCTGATTCAAACCCAGGGCCACCTGACTCCAAAGCCCCTGTGTTTCCTGTTCCAGCAAGCTGCCTCCCAACACAGGGCAAGATTTGAACCTGTGTCTCTCGGCTCTTGTGGGAGATCTGGGGACCATTTCCGGAGACGCTCAGAGTTAAATTCTGGTCTCCCCGTGACCCTGGTCCTAACTACCTTCCCCCCAGCTTGCTGCAGCCTCCATCTGAGTAGCAATCAGGCCAGGTGGTGTCAGGCAGAATGTCCCTCGAGCCATGTCCGTGTGAAGATAACGAGGAGCAGCCTCCTGAGGTCCCACAGCCTCCCGCTGTCCTAACTGTCTCAGGGCTGTGTCCCTGTTGTTGCCATCTGCTCTGTCCAGTGCAGGGGAGGTGCTTGGTGACACTGTGTGAGCCAGTGATGGGGACTGGGCCTTTCAGAGGTGTCCTGTCTGTGAAAGTGTTTGAATGGCTGGTGCCCCAGAGGCTGCAGACCTGGGTATGAGTCGCTGTCCTCCGCTGTCCGGTTTGGTGACACTGGACAAGATACTCCCCGAACCTCAGCTGGATAACAGCAGCTCCTGCTTAGTTCTTTTCTCCTCTTCCCAGGGCCTGCGGGGCTTGCTTTTCTTTCCCTTCGGCCCCTCCCTCCTCTTCCTCCCCCTTCTTTTTTTTTTTTTTTTTAATTGTGGCAAAATATATAGAACATAAAACTCACCATTTTAAAGAATACAGTTGAGTAGCATTGAGTACATTCACGTGATCCTGCAACCATCACCACCATCCATGCCCAGAACTTTCTCGTCCTCTCAAACTGATACTGTACCCATTTGACAGTAACTCCCGACTCCCCGACTCCCCCAGCCCTTGACAACCACTGGAACACTAGAACCACTAGAACAGAAAGCAGAACATTTTCCGTCTTGATGAGTTTGCCTGTGGTAGGTCCCTGATATTAGTGGAATTGTGCGACATGTGGCTTCTTTCACTTAGCACGTTTTTCAAGTTCATCCATGTCATAACGGGTGTCAGAATCTCCTTCCTTTTAAAGGCGGAGTGATAGTCCATAGTACGTCTGTAGCACATTCTATTTGTCCACTGGTCCATTGCACACCTGCAGGGCAGCAGCAGGATCTCCCCTTTGGGCGGGGTTGCTCCCCCCTTTTGGTCACTGTGAATGATGCGGAAATGAACGTGGCTGGCGGAGTATCCGTTCTAGTCTCTGCTTGCAATTCTTTTGGACATGTACCCGGAAGTGGGATTGCTGGATCTCACGTGGTAACTCTGTGTTTAATCTTTTGATGTCCCTCCCTTCTTAGACAACCCCCCCCCCCCCCCGCCGCCTCCCAGTTCTGGCAATTTGACTTTCATGCAGGGAAGTCCTCTTGGTGTGTTATTTCTTGTGGACCTGGTTTGGCTTTGGTAAGTGACAACCTGGCACACTTTGGGACCTGTCTCCCTCCAGGCCCCCTGCTTGGGCCAGAGCTGGTCAGCTACTCTAGGACCTGGAGCCCATCTGGTGGGGACCGCTAAGCCAGTGGCTGTCAGAGTAGCCACATGGGCCCCAGGGAGGCCTCTCTCGGAGGGTGGGGGAGCAGGACTTTGTCTGACTGAGTGTGCTTATTGCTTGTGACTCGGGGCCATCTACGGACAGGAGGACATCTCCCAGCAGAGCTGCTTAAACGTGACATGATCACTCAGCGGCCACTACCTCCGCCCACCAGTTAGCCTCAAAGCGGATTCTTCCATGATGCAGCTTGTTGTCTGGGAAGAAACTTGGCCTTGGGAGTCAGAGGCCTCACGTCGATCCCTGCTCTGCCTCTTCCTTACGCCGCCCCTCCGCAAGCTATGCGACCTCCCTGAGCCTCCGTTTCCACAACTATCGGATGGGAATAGCCTCAGCGGGCGGCCGTGCCCAGACTGGGTGATGGTGCCCGTGCAGCGCTGGGCCCCAGTGCAGGACCGTGGTGACCCTCCTTGCGGATAGCTCAGGAAGCTTGCAGGGCCAGACGCAGGCCAAAGTCCCCTGGCCAAGTCCTGTTCACTGCTGTCTCTCTGCCCCTCTCATCCTGTGTCTCATCTTTCAAGCTCTGGCATGGCTCCTTTGGGCATCTTAGTAAGAAATGAAATCTCTTCTGGGAGCCCAGCAGGTGCATCTCCTTTGGAACGCTCAGCACTGTGCGGCTGGAAGCGGGCATAACAGCTATGTTGAGGTAGCTGGCCCGGCTTCTCCGGGTCTCTGGAAGGCCCTGCTGCGGCCCTTCAGGTCTCTCCCAGCCCCCAAGGCTCACTCCAGCCTGGCCTGTGTCACTATTACACAGCCTGATTCAGGTTTCTGCAGCGAGTCCCCCCCCAGGCCTGCTCCCGGCCCTCGGCTGTGCTTCCAAACTCAAGGGCTTTCTGAGAAATAAGGGTTTTTCTTTAATGATAAGAAGAGCAATGTGACAGGAAGCTTGGAAAGTACTGAAAAGTGCATGGCAGCAAGTGAGACATTATCCAGGATTCCATAGCCCAGGGGGAGCTGTTGAGGAGGTTTTGGCTCATTGTTTTCAGTCCTCTTTTTGCCTTGTGTATCTACATATTTAAACCCTTCATTGAAATAACACATTTGGGCACCATGATGGCCTGCTTTCCTGTTTTATTGCTGGTTCTTGGAAAACTGATGAAAATGAGCATTCCGTAGATACTAATGATTGCTAAGGTGTCTGGGTCCTTGAGACGTGGGGTGTGGGGGGAGGGTAAATGCACTCTCGTTGTTTCCATCCTTTGTTTGACTGGGCTTCCGTACAAATAGTGCTGTGCCGAGCATCTTGGTACGCCATTTCTGTCTTTCTGATTATTTCTTTAGATCAGGAGGTGGCAGACTTTTTGGAAAGGGCCAGATACTATTTTATGTTTAGAGGGCCATAGGGTCTCTGTCACAACCACTCCACTCTGCACCGTAGCACGAAAGAGGCCTCGGACTCTGTAAACCAAGGAGGGTGGATGTGTTCAATAAAACTTTATTTACAAAAGCAGGTGGCTGGTTGGATTGGTCCATGGGCCGTAGTTTGCCAACCCTGCTTTAGCCTAGAGTCAGTCAAGTGTTGGCACCAATTGTCAATAAAAGGCAGAGAGAAAATATATTTAGTTGTGCCTGGTACCTGGTCTCTGTCGCTGCTCTTCCTTCTCCCTGTCTCTCCCCCTCTCCTTCCCCTCCGCCTTTTCCCCTCCCTCCACTTCTCCTCTCCCCTTCTTCCTGCCCTCCACGCTCCCTCTCCCTTCTCTTCCTTACTTCTCCTCCTCCTTTTTTCTTCTTTCCTTTTCTTATTTTCCTTCCAACCTTTTAAGAATGTAAAGACCATTCTTAGCTTGTAGACCATACAAAAGCAAACTTTTCTTGACCCCTGGATTAGATAAATAGAAATTGAATTCCTGATCCAGACAGTATGAACACTTAAAAATCTCTTGATGAATGTGGCCTGATTGCTTTCCAAAATGTGGCGGTTCCAATTTACACCCCCATTGGCAGCGCAGGGAAGTGTCCAGCCTATCCTACCCTCACTGCATCAGGAAGGTTCTTTTGCTCAATCTTTGCTAATTCAATAGGATGAGAAGATCTCATTTTAATTCACATCATTTTGATTCCTAATAGGTTGAGCAGTTTTCCTTTTAATCATCCATTTGTAGTTCCCATGCTGTAAATGTTTTTTGTGTGCGTGTTCCTTGTTTTTTTTTTTTTAATTTGGGATCTTATTGTTTTCTTGATTTTGCATGACTTTTTGACAGAGAGGATTTTAAGTGTTGTCACATTTGTTGCAATTATTTTCCCCTGTGTTTTCTTTTGCCTTTTAATTGTATTTACAGTTATTTTGATGGATAGACGTGCTTTTTATTTATCTCTTCCTTTGTGAGTTCCATTTACCCTTTGAAACTTTCCCTTTTGGTTTTGTGAATATCAGTTCTCCTGCTTTGCTCTCAGCCCCCTGATATCCCATAAACAGTTCAGGGATGCCATGGGGAGATGCTCAAGTATAAATGCTTTAAGCTGAAGCTCACAGAAACTCACACCAACAGTGGCTTAAACCAGTGGTTCTTGAATTTTAGCACACATCAGCATCACCTGGGGGGCTTGGTAAAACTCAGGTTGCAGGGCCCCCACCTATAGAATTTCCGGCTCTGTAGGCCTTGGGTGGGGCCTGAGAATGTGCATTTCTAACACATTCCCAGATGGTGCCGATGCTGCTGGCCTGGAGACGCACTTTGAGAACCACTGGCTTAAACCATTGAGACATTAAATTACCTCAGAGAACAAAAAATACAGAAGAGGGTGGTCTCAGGGTGGGGTTAGCAGTTCCGTGATATCCGGGTCTAGGCCATGTCTTTACTGTCTCCTGGCCCTTTCCTCTGGTCTGCAAGATGGTTGCTAGAGCTCCAGGTGATTCTCACATACACCAGCCTTCCAAGCAGGAAGAAAGAGGAAGAAGATGACAAAAAGCTTCCTTTTAATGGTGTTGTGTACATTGCCACTTTGACCAAAGCTTGTAAGCAAACATTTAACAAGAAGAGAGGGTGGATTTGGGGTAGGAGATTAGTCTCTGTCTTAAGAGCTTCCCTGCATTGGGTGGAAAAAGTGGATAGTTTCAGGCCCTTGGACCCTCAGCTGCACTCCCTGTCAGGATGTCTAAAGGACCCAGAGTCAGGTTAGCTTGGCCTCTAGGCGGGATCTGATTTTGGCTTCACTGAAGTCATTGGATTTCTGCCTTGTGTCTGATAAAAGGCTGGCCTAGTCTCCTGTTCTGGTATTTGGATGCTTTCTTGCCTGAATTCCTTGCTAAATAACTGTCCTGGATCTAAGCTGGGAACCCTGCTTGCTTCTGCCGGGCTTCTCCTAGTCAGGGTCCTGTCCCCCTGTTCCAGGCTGGGGCTACGAAGCCTCGCTACCTGTTGACAGGCATCCCAGCACCACTTGCCCAGATGCCCAGAGACCTCCCTCAGACTGGCGGCCACAGCCGCCGAGAACAGCAGACCCAAGCCTCTGAAGGCTTGCTGGGATCGGCTGGCTGCCGCATTTTTGCCTGTTGACTCAGCTTTCTCTTATCATTGACAGCTGGTGCTTGAGTTATTTCCAGCCCTCCTTGGAAGGCCAGCGCTGGCTCCACCTGCGCCACCTAGAGTGGGAATGGGGAGCAGGAAGTTCCCAACTCGGGCCCCAGGGGGTACCGCAGGCCCTGAGGAGCTGGGCTAAGTCAGTGTCTATGAGTGTGCCGGGGTCCCAGTGCAGGGGACAATGAGGGAATCCTAACTCCAGAGGGGTCAAAAGTGGCTTACCTATTAGGACCCAAACTGGTTTAAACCGAAAAGCTAATTGGGAAGTCCAGGGGTAAGGCTGGCTTCAAGCATGGCTCATTGCATGGGTCCCAATGGTATTTCTAGAATCCAGTTGTTCCCATCTTAGAGTTTGGTTTCCTCTGGGTTCACGTCTTCAGCTGGCGCTGCCCTTGTGGTCACAGGATGCCTGCCAGCACTCTGGGGGCTACATCCTTTCCACTTTCTTTCTAGCCGAGAAAGAGAAAATCCGCTTTCCTGAGAGTACACACAAAAGTCCCAGAACTGAGTGTTGTTAGCCTTGATTAGCCTGATTTGACTCATTGCCCTTCCCTGAAAGCAGCCATCAAGGTCAGAGAAATGTGATGCGCTGATTGGTTAATGTTGGGTCACAGTATTCAACCCTAGAATTGGGGGTAGAATCAATCCCACCCAAACCACATGGCTGAAAGAGTGCTCTCCAGGGGGCACTGCTGGAGGGGGAGACAAGGAGGGGGTGGGTGCAGGGAAGTCATCCACAAATGTTTATCTGATTGAGGTTGAACTTGGCAGTCACCACTAGGGGCTTAAGGTGACGCCAGGATCTTCAAGTCAGGAGAAAGCATGCAAGGGTCAAGGGATGGAGAGGAAGGGGGGCTTGACCTCCAGGGGTGTGATGAGTGACTGGATCAGGCTGGCTGGAAGGGCCAGGAGCAGGCGGGTGGCGGCTCTGGAGGTCCCTGGCTCAGGTCCGTGCCCACCTGGCTGTGGTTAACTCCTCCAGGTCCCGGGTGAGATTGACATCTTCCCACGCGATTCAGTCAAGCAGGATGCTTTTCCTTTTGGCAATACAAATGCTGCTTAGAACATTCATTGCCAGTCAGGACAATGCCTCCTCCAAAAGTCCTTTGGGCTTACTGTTCTTGTTATTCTCTGTGACTCAAATATAATTTGTCTGCCCCATGTGATATATTTCAGCTTGAGTTCAGTCCCAGAAAAAAGTTTGTGGCCATAGATGCATTCGAATGCTTTCTATCGTCAGAAGACAAAATTAATATAAAGCTAGTGTGTTTTTCCACATGGGGCCAAATAGAGTGTCCAGGTTATAAATTGGTGTTTCTCAGGTGCCTGCTGGTATCTCCTTTCTCTCCTTCCTTTATGGTTTTCGTTCCGTTTTTGTCCCTAATTATCACGGGTCCCCATTGTGTTTAGTCTTGGGAGCCTCTTAAGCCCTTTTGGAATCAGAGAAAATTCAAGGGAAGTAAATAACATGTGATTTGTTTTCCCTTATGTATTGGTTTTCTCAGCATGGAAGAGAAAAATTCAGACATAAACTTTGTCTGATTAAGATCAAATGAGGTTCTCTTATTTGTTCTTTTTTCTCTTTGCTCCCCCTCCTGTCTTCCTCCCTCTCCTCCTTCCATTGTGAAAGAGTGTTTGATCCTTTTTCTGAAGGGCTAGGAGAAATGTTGGAGCTCAGAAGTGGCTGGTGGAACATGCCTGCTTCTCAACTTCCTCTGGGGTGGAAATTCATTTAAAACTTGCAGTTTCCAAAGTGGCTGCCAAAGCCACAGCACTTGGTGGTGGGGGGGGGTGGAGTGGAGAGGGGAGGGGGAAAGGGGGGAGAGGAGGGACGCTCAGAATCTCAGAGGAAGGGCTGGAGCCAGGAAGTGGGGGTGGGGAGTGGGCATGCCTTGTGGAGCCCATCCCTTGAAAATATCCTCAAGGCATAAAAGGGAGTGTTAATCTGAACTGATAAGAGTCCAGACCCCCGCCCCCTTCCAATGCAGCCTTAGTGGGTCTTAGATTCTATCCTGTCATTTCTCTGTTAAAACCCATGGAAGTTTCCTATTTCCTTCTTCATTAAACTCAACTTCCTCTTCCTGACTTGCAGAATTCCCCATAATGTAGGTGCGACCTACCAGGAATACCTGCCTCACTACCCCACCCAAGGCAACTCTTACCATCGGTTCTTCTTCCACCTTCCCAACACACACACACACACACACACACACACACTGCTTCATTGGATCCGAGCAGATCTGAACTTGGGGTCCCTGTTTACTTCTTACAGCTCTATGATCTTGGATACAGGTAGCCCTTCCGAACCTCCGGTTCTCTTTAGGCAAATGGAACTAGGGAATGTTTACTGAATTCTGGAGGCTCTGCATCCATTTTCATCCATGCTGTCTCTTTGGTGGGCATATCCTAATTTTCCTTTGGGAAAATTGTTGGTCCACTTTTGGTCCATGGACCTCTGGGTAGGGTTGGTTCTCTCTTTTTTTTCCAAGATTTTATTTATTTATTTGACAGAGACACAGCGAGAGAGGGAACACAACCAGGGGGAGTGGGAGAGGGAGAAGCAGGCCTCCCGCTAAGCAGGGAGCCCAATGTGGTGCTCGATCCCAGGACCCCGGAATCATGACCTGAGCCAAAGGCAGACGCTTAACAACTGAGGCACCCAGGCACCCCGGTAGGGTTGGTTCTGCTCCCAGTTTCAGGAGCAGAACCGTGATCCAGTCTAAACAATGCATCACAAGCCTCCATGCCCCCTGATTGCTTCATGCGCAGGCAACCTAAGCTGGTCCAACCTGAAAGGATCTCAGGGCTGTTGCTGGGAATGCTGGGACACACAATGTTTGCTCTTTTTGGCAGAATATGACTCTGGAAGATGTGGTTGCAGCAGCCTGAGCTCGGGTAGAGCTGAGCTGGGAAGAAGGAAACGTGTTTAGTGTTAGTGTGGAGGACCATTTCCCCTGCCTGGAATGACCACCTTCCTTCTCTCCGCTTTCTGTCCAAAATCCTTCCTGACCTTTCCTCCCTCCCTCCCCTCTCTCCTCCCCTCCTTTTCTCTCTCTCTCTCCTTTTTGATTAAAAAAATAATTGTGATAAAATACAAAAAATAACATAAAACTTGCCACCTTAACCAATTTAAATGTATATGGTTCAGCAATTGCACTGCTAGGTATTTACCCAAAGAATACAAAAATACAAATTCAAAGGGACATGTACACCCCGATGTTTACAGCAGCATTATCTATAGTAGCCAAATTATGGAAGCAGCCCAAGTGTCCATTGGCTGATGAGTGGATAAAGATGCGGTGTGTGTGTGTGTTGGAATATTACTCAGCCATAAAAAAGAATGAAATCTTGCCATTTCCAATGACATGGATGGAGCTAGAGAGCATTATGCTAAGTGAAATAAGTCAGAGAAAGACAAATACCGTATGATTTCACTCATATGTGGAATTTAAGAAATAAGACAAAGGAGCAAAGGGGAAAAAGAAAGAGAAAACCAAGAAACTGACTCAATTGTTGAAAACAAACTGGTGATTACCAGAAGGGAAGTGGGTGGGGGGATGGGGGAAATAGGTGATGGAGATTAAGGAGTGCATTTGTTATGATGAGCACAGGGTGATGTGTGGAAGTGTTGAATCACTATATTGTACACCTGAAACTAATATTACATTGTATATTAACTGGAATTTAAATAAAAACTGAAAAAAAATAATACACGTATGGTTCAGTGGTGTTAAGTACATTCACATTGTTGTGTAGCCATCTTGGGGCTTTTTCCTCTTGCAAATCTGAAACTCTACACGCATTAAGTAACTCCCCATTTCCTCCACTGCCCTGTCTCCCCAGCCTCTGGCAACTTTCTCTCTGAGTTTGGCTACTCTAGCATATACTACCTAGACAAGTGGAATCATCCAGCATGTGTCCTTTTGTGTCTCTTTCACTTAGTATAATGTCTGCAAGTTTCATCCGTCTGGTAACAGGAATTCCCTTTCTTTTCAAGGCTGAATAATATTCCACTGTATGTATATGCCACATTGTTCATCTGTCAATGGACTTTTGAGTTGTTTCCACCTTTTGGTTATTGTGGAAAATAGCTGCTATGAACCTGGGTGTGCAAATATCTCTTTGAGGCCCTGCTTTCAATTCTTTTGGGCATATACCCAGAAGTGGAATTGCTGGATCATATGGGATTCCATTTTTAATTTTTGGAAGAACTGTCATGTTTTCCATAGTGGACATGCCATTTTACATTCCCACCAACAAGGCATGAAGGTTCCAGTTTCTCTACAGCCTTGTCAACACTCTTCCTGACCTTTTAGGACAGCACAAAGTTGCCTCTTTTGGGACACTGATCAATACCCCCGGGGATGCCACACAACTCAGATCCTGGTTCGATGGGGGCCTCTGGGATTTCGAGTAGACTTTTTAGGTCTTTCCATGTCTGAGTAGAGTTTCCTCGAGGTTAGGCCTCCATGAACCCCTGGTGACTAGCGTGGGGCTAAGCACCCCAGAGGGGCAAATTACTTCTTGTTTAGTGTCTTGGCAGAGATTTTGTTTCTGAAGCATTGTCTAGCACTCAGGAGGCGGGTGGGGCCATGAAAACAACGTGGGCTGTAGATTTCAATCCTGGCGCTGTCCTGCACAGCTGGTGGCCTTGGGTAAGCCACCCAAGCTCTCTCCGCTTCTGTTTTCTCACCTCTAACACAAGGCTACATTACTTCCCACACAGGCCCCTGTTTATTGAAATCACTGGGTCAGAGGTGCTAGGGAGATAGAATTTCCCTCCCCTGCCTTCCCAATGCTGGTGGAGGTGTCGTGCAAGTGGGACACAGAGCTAACTGAGAGACTGAGACATTGAATGTGGGACTATTTGGGGTTAATTGGCCTTCCTCGACAATCCCCGAGTTGTTTTAGTCCATGGTACTGACCCAGGGTCCTCCCGACCAAAGGGGACCCAAGCTGCGAGTAAGTGGCTAAATAACGCAGCCAAGTTTTACCTGACATAACAGTTGACACGTCCCAATCTGGTTCAAGACCCACTTTGACTATCACCTCCTTCGGGAAGCCTTCCTTCCTCTCATAGCACTTGGACACATCTCCATGTTAGTTTGACTGGTCTGTTTCCCTGATGGGGAGTGTCAGCCAGCACACAGGAGACTCTTAAATGTTTGCTGAGTGAATGAACGAATGAATCTCAATCCAATCAGGGAGGCTAAAGATAAACAGCCTACAAGACAGCAGTAGGAGAGAGACCCACCGGGAGCCTGGAGAGTCCACAGCAGACTCCCTGGTTAATCGAAGGGCCCCCTGATCTCTCCGTTTACGGTCCAGCTCCCGAGGTGATATAGCATAGCCCAGGAGCACTTAGGCTTGGGTATAGATCTGCGTTCAGTTCCTGACTCTGTCACCTCTTAGCTGAATGACTTTAAGCAAATTACTTAACCTCGCTGAGGCCCAGTTGGCTTTCTTCTTGGCTTTGCTCGGAGGCTGCTCTCCTCAGAGCCCCCACCTGCCCTGCCTCTCCTCTTTCCAGGCTGCCTGCCATTTACACATCTGAGAAATATGCAGCCAATGGAAACACACATCCTCCAATCAGCCTGCTCCTCACGCAGGGGATTAAAATCTGTCTCATCTTCCCAGTTTGGAATGCTGAGTATTTGGTCAAGGATTCAGCTCCCCTTTTTTATGAGGCTTGAAGAAAACCCAAATTAAACCCTGATTTGTTTTGAAAGATCAGAATTCTTAATATTTCAGCATTTTGGCTCATGTTCCTTACAGGCTTAGAAAGCAACATTAAACAGATTCTGTTTCTCAGAATACTCTGCTTTTTCTCTAGAGGGTGTTGGGGGGGGTAGGGAGTAACAGATCTCTAGAGAGTGCTGCATATCTTGTATTACTTTATTATTATTTGTATTACTTTAGCTGGCCAAATCTCCCTACTTCTCTGGCCTTCATGACCTCATCTGTAGAATGAGGGGGTTGAGCATCAAGGCCTGTGTACTCCTTGAGGGAAGGAGGTCATTTAAAATCCCATATTCCATCCTGAAGCTCAGAGAGGGCAAGGGACTTACCAAAGGACACACAGCTATTTCACGGGCCAAACCAGCTCAGGGGTTCTGGTTCCTGGGAAAATACTTTACCTTCCTAGAAGCCTCATTTTCTCTGAGAAGGAGATATAGGGCCATCAAGGATCCCTGTATAATTTTCAAGTCTTCCTCCCTCATGGGTAGAGTTCAGTAGACTTGAGGATGAGGCCTGTGTCTTCAGGGCCATTAAAAAAGAAGAAGAGAGAAAATACAGGAATAGGGAAATCACGGTGTGTTACTATTCTGTGCTTCACTATTAAATGTGTCCGAAAGAAAAATGTTCAATTCAAACCCAAATGTTATGACAACCAGCAGCTCTCATGACATTTTCCCCAGCCTCTAATAACTTTCTGGAGAGCGACCAACCGTTCCAGGTTGCCCCAGGCTGAAGGCTTTCTGAGATGTGAGATGTTCGGTGCTAAATCCTGGGAAGCCCCACGTAAACCAGGACGCATCGGTCACTGTAATGGCTAGCTGGTAAGCGAAGGGAGATACCTTCTAAAGGGAGCTCTGGCTAGTCTGAGGACTGGCTCGGGCACTCATGTGCCATGCAACTTTGAAAGGACTAAGGCCAGAACGCCTGGGTGGCTCAGTCAGTTAAGCGTCTGCCTTCAGCTCAGGTCACGATCCCACGGTCCTGGGATTGAGCCCCACGTCAGGCTCCTTGCTCAGCGGGGAGCCTGCTTCTCCCTCTACCTGCTTGTTCTCTCTCTCTCTGACAAATAAATAAATAAAATTAAATAAATAAGATAAATAAATTAAAATAAATAAATTAAATAAATAAATAAAGACAGCTTTAAAAGAAAAATGAAAGGACTAAGGCCTCCACGCCTCGGTGTTCTTGTCAGGCAATTGGGTTTAAATGAGATCATTAATTTGAAATGCCTTCAGTAACTGGCATGGGGTCATCGTCCAACGAAGGTTAAGTCTTCCTTCTGGGGGAAAAGGAAAACGCCAATTTTTCTTTTTTTTCTTCTTTTTGGTAATCATTGTACGTGTGTGTGTGTGTTTTTTTTTTTAGCTTTATTACAGTATTAGTTGTAAGATATTTAAAGTGTACATCGTGGTGTTTTGATTACGTATACATTGTGAAAGAGTTCCCGCCGTTTATGAACACATGCATCACCTTGCTGGTTTGCTTAGTTTTTTATGAGAAAGTTTTTTTTCTCTTTTAAATGCTGAACATGTGGAAGAAGAGGCACAGATGATGTGTTTGGGGAAGGATTTTATAAAATCAGGCAGTATATTCCTACTCACCAGCAGGTTTGGGTAAATTACCACATCTTATTGGGCAAAGCAGCCATATTGTCTCTTCCTTCTCTCCCGAGACTCTTAGGGAAGTCCCATGGGTCAGCTTTGGGTTGTGGGAGACAGCTGTAGGGTCAGATCCCAAGCAGGTACTGTGAAAAGGGGAGGGTTGTTGGCAGGAGACCTGGTTTAAAATCCTAGCTCTGCCTCGTTCTGGCTCCACTGTCCTCCTCACCTGTGATGGGTGAATGACCATCCGCCCTTGGCCAGGTTTTCATGTGGCCTATGTAAGAGTTGATGCTTGGCATCTCCTGGGAACCCAATGACTATTTTAGTCCTACCTGTTTGGGTTCCTGTCTCAGAGCCCTTGCGGAGTCTCAAGGGCTCTTCTGTGACATCCAAGGCTGGGTTAAAACATGTTTTGGAGAGTGTATGTTGGCCGGGATGGGAAGCCAGCTCTCTTGATAGAGAACAGATGATTTTCCCTTGGACACTGGGAAATCAAGCCCCAAACCTTCGGCTCCAGAGCCTCAGAACAACCACATCGCTCTGTTGGCTGCTGGACTCTGGGTTTTGGCCAATCTCCATGAGTCAAGAAAAGGTCAGAAGACCTGAAGATCAAAGTCCACCTCCCTTACTTACAGACCTCCCTGGAGGGTTTGTCCTGGGGTGGTTTCACTTGTTAGTGTTCTTTATCTTTCCTCTCAAGTCTGCAGTAGGGAGCCACGGATGTCTGCAGGCTGTGTGGAGGGTGCAGGCTTGAAGCTCTGGCCTCTTCTCTTTCCTCACGGGCTTTGAGCAGCAACAGGACAATACTGAATGGTTCATTGGCGTCCCGGTTAATGTAACCATTTGGCTATGGCTGCACACTTAGGTTGCTTCCATTGTAAGTAACATTGGTATGAACCCTGCAAACAGGCCCCCAAATAACCCTTCTGGGGAGTTGACAAAGAGAGAGGCTGTGCTCCATCTACAGATGAGATTTCCTGATCAATTTAAAGCAAAGTGGAAAACATTTTGAAGGAAGTCTTTCTAAGATATATCCCAACCTTCCCTGACTTAGCAAACAGAGCACACAGATGAGACCCTTTGCCATGCACCAGGATCAATGTCAGAGCCACCCGTGATTGTCCTCTGGTTCCATTGCTGGTGCCTTTGATACAAAGTTGCATCCAGAGCCAGGGCCGGTGGCTGGGAGGCAAACCAGATCTCCCCGCTTCCATGGGAGACGGAGATAATTTTCAGCTCTGACTGGGTCTCAGCTTCCCTATGGAGACCAGAGAGGGATGGTCTGAGCTACTGGCAACTTTAGTCATTTTGGTCATTATAGTTTCAGTTTAGGAAATTCGGTTATTTTATTTGGTTCTCTTCCAGATCTGCAATGTCATTGTTTATAGTGTCTAGTATTTGGCCAGTTTTTCCAGTTTGGGCATAGTTATTTTACAGTCCTGTCTGATAATGCCAGGATCCAGAGTTGGTGCATAGCTCTTGTCTGTTTTTTTCCTGCCGGTTTTTACTCATGGTGTCTTGTCCCCTGTGTACTTGGTTATCTTTGAGTGTAGGATCCTCTGTTTGAAAAACTGTAAGTAAAAAGAATTTGAAGCCTTGTATGATGCTGTGGCCCTCTAAAGAGGATTTAAAATTTTTCTTGCAGGTGCCTGGGGGCTCTAAATCTAAGATAACCTTGATCTAAGTTTGGGGCTGAGATTCCTGGGCTCCTCAAGTCTTGAAGCAGGTGGCAGTCCTTGCAAGAGCTGCTTTACTGCTAGTCTACCCTTAACCAGGAGATGCAGCCCTGTGGACTTTGTGATTTTTTTTCTACGTTTCCCTGCCCCGTATTTTCAAAATTTCTAAAATTTTGTATAATGATCATAGAACTTTGTTTATTTATATTGAAGTATAGTTGACATGCAATATTACATTAGTTTCCCATGTACAACATAGTGTACATAATATACTATACATTATGCTGTGCTCACAAGTTTGGCTGTCATTTGTCACCAAGTGGTGCTATTACAGCACCATTGACTGTGTTCCCTGTGCTGCACCTGTCATCCCCACGTGTACTCATTCCATAACTGGAAGCCTATACCTCCCACTCCCTTTGACCCCTCTTTTCCATCCCTCTGGCAACCATCAGTTTATTCTGTGTATTTATGGGTCTGTTTCTGCTGTGTGTTTGTTCATTTATTTTATTTTATTTTATTTTTTAAAGATTTTATTTATTTACTTGACAGAGAGAGACACAGCGAGAGAGGGAACACAAGCAGGGGGAGTGGGAGAGGGGGAAGCAGGCTTCCCGCCGAGCAGGGAGCCCGATGTGGGACTCCATCCCAGGACCCTGGGATCATGACCTGAGTCGAAGGCAGACGCTTAATGATTGAGCCACCCAGGTGCCCCTGTTCATTTATTTTTTCCACATACAGGTGAAATCATATACTGTTCATCTTTCTCTGACTTACTTAGCATCATACCCTCTAGGTGCATCCAGGGTTGTCTCAAAAGGCAACATCTCATTTTTTTGTGTGGCTGTGTAATATTCCATAGTATATGTATACCACATCTTCTTTATCCATTCACCATGGACACTTAGATTGCTCGCATACCTAGGCTATTGTAAATTATGCTGCAATAAACATAGGTGTGCACATATCTTTTTAAATTAGTGTTTTCATTTTCTTTGGGTAAACATAGAACATCGTTTTAAATTAGAACAAATAATCATACAAACAAAAAACAATAAAATGAGAGATCATTCAGTATCTGGATTTCTACATGTCAAAGTGCTCAATTACAGAGGTTACCCCAGTTATCTGAGCGTTAGTAGATAACATGGTGGATTAGCACTTGCCTGAAGAAGGCAAAGATGCTAAGGGAGACCCATATCTACTTGAACCCAGAACAGAAACCACAGAGGTTGAAGCCCCTGCTCCCACTTGGTGACCCCATGGCCTCCAAAAAATTACCTCTATAAATGGCCAAAGTCTTCTCTCCTATACTCCCCACAAATTCCTTCAAGTAGCAGACATCCCTACTTAATCACTTGATTTTGATTTTCCCTACATTAATGAGAACTTTAAATAGCCCGGATAATATGCAATACTTTTTTATTGTTATGTTAATCACCATACATTACATCATTAGTTTTTGATGTAGTGTTCCATGATTCATTGTTTGTGTATAACACCCAGTGCTCCATGCAGAGTGTGCCCTCTTTAATACCCATCACCAGGCTAACCCATCCTCCCACCCCCCTCCCCTCTAGAACCCTCAGTTTGTTTTTCAGAGTCCAATATCTCTCATGGTTCATCTCCCCCTCCGATTTCCCCCCCTTCATTCTTCCCCTCCTGCTATCTTCTTCTTCTTCTTCTTCTTTTTTTTAACATATAATGTATTATTTGTTTCAGAGGTACAGGTCTGTGATTCAACAGTCTTGCACAATTCACAGTCCTCACCATAGCACATACCCTCCCCAATGTCTATCACCCAGCCACCCCAATCCTCCCACCCCCCACCACTCCAGCAACCCTCAGTTTGTTTCCTGAGATTAAGAATTCCTCATATCAGTGAGGTCATATGATACATATCTTTGATTGACTTATTTCGCTCAGCATAACACCGTCCAGTTCCATCCACGTCGTTGCAAATGGCAAGATCTCATTCCTTTTGATGGCTGCATAATATTCCATTGTATATATATACCACCTCTTCTTTATCCATTCATCTGTCGATGAAACTGGGGGATTCCATAGGATAAATGACCTGATTTCTTCAATGAAGAAAGAAGGTGGTTGGGTGGGGGGATTGTTACAGATTAAAAGAGACTTCAAAGCCATATCAACCAAATGCAATGCGAGGCCTCGATTTTGGATCCTACTCTGAGCGAAACAATTACAGAAAGTCATTTTGACACTATTTGAACACTGACTAAATATTTGATAATGTTAAGGAATTCGTGTTAACATGGCTCTTTCCACAGTTTGGCTATTGTGGACATTGCTCCTATAAACATCGGGGTGCACGTACCCCTTCGGATCCCTACATTTGTATCTTTGGGGTAAATACCCAGTAGTTAATATGCAATACTTTGAATGGACCATACTTTATTTGAGCATTCTCCTGTTAGGCTGTTTACATTTTCCCATTATTGTAAAATATTTATAATGAACATCTTTGTGCCTACCTCTTTGCAAGCATTTTGAATTGTTTCCTGTGGGTAGTTTCCTAATAGTGGATCAAAAGATAGGAACATTTTTCAGTTTTTTGGTGTATATTGTCAAATTACTTTCTAGAAAATATATTCTTTTTAATTTTATTTTTAAATTTTTATTTATTTATTTATTTATTTATTTATTTATTTATTTTAGAGGGAGAGAGGGGCACCTGGGTGACTCAGTTGGTTAAGCATCTACCTGCGGCTCAGGTCATGATCCTGGGGTCCTGGGATCAAGCCCCACATCAGGCTCCCTGCTCATTGGGAAGCCTGCTTCTCCCTCTCCGTCTGCTGCTCCCCCTGCTTGTGTTCTCTTGGTTCCTCTCTCTGTCAAATAAATAAAATCTTAAAAAAAAAAAAATAGAGGAAAAGAGCGCATGGGGGGTGGGGGAAGGGCAGAGGGAGAGGGAGAGAAAGAATCCTAAGCAGGTTCCACGCTCAGCGGAGAGCCGGACATGGGGCTCAATCCCATGACCCTGAGATCATGACCTGAGTCAAAATCAAGAGTCAGATGCTTAACCAACTGAGCCACCCAGGTGCCCCAAGAAAGTATATTCTAATTATTATGCCCACCAGGAGCATAGGAGAGAGGCTGCGATATTCCTTGCCACCACCAGGTATATAATTTTTTTTTTTTTTATAATGTCAGAAAGTTGTTTTTTTTTTTTTTAAGATTTTATTTATTTATTTGACAGAGACAGAGACAGCGAGAGCAGGAACACAAGCAGGGGGAGTGGGCGAGGGAGAAGCAGGCTTCCTGCCGAGCAGGGAGCCCGATGTGGGACTCGATCCCAGGACCCTGGGATCATGACCTGAGCCGAAGGCAGACGCTTAACGACTGAGCCACCCAGGCGCCCCACCAGGTATATAATTAAAATAAAAGTTTTTTGTTGATTTGGTAAGTGAAAAATGGTATCCCCTTGTTATTTAATTTGCATTTTGTACTCTTCCCCCGCCCCAATACAGATCCCCTTTTGGTAAAATTACTTTTTATGCAGTTAGCACCTCTTTGGTAGAAGCAGCCTTTAAAATGGGGGCAATTATTCCAGCGTCTAAGAGCTTTCTCTTTTTAGCATTTATTGAAAAATACCTACGTTGCATAATGCACTACATCAGGGCAGTCTCTACTGAGTCATTCACAGTGTCTTGCTTGGGGACTGGCTGCTTTCCTTCTAGGAGCAAGGCAAGGAAAGTGCATTTGAAACCACTAGGATGATATAGTAGGTGGGAAAAGGCAGAATACAGAGCAGTATAATAGGGTTCCATTATGTTTTTTAAAAGTCATATATACATTGTATTTTATTTATTTTTTATTTTTAAAGATTTTATTTATTTATTTGAGAGAGATAGAGAGCACAAGAGCAGGTTGAGGGGTAGAGGGAAAAGCAGACTTCCCACTGAGCAGGGATCATGACCTGAGCCAAAGGCAGATGCTTAACCGACTGAGCCACCCAGGCGTCCCTAAAACTCATATATACATTAAAAGGCATCTGGAAGGACATGGCATAAACCATTGACAGTGACTGTGGCTTAGTGTTCTACGGGAATTTGACACTTTCACCATATAGACTTTGTAATGTTTTGTTTTTTTAATGAACAAGTGTTACTTTTGTAATCAGATAAAATAATAAAAACATTTCTATTTTGAAAAAAAATCCTGTTTTAGCAACTGGTTATGGATGAAAAAAATAATGCCATCCTATCTTGCCTATGCCCCTCTTCTTCCCTTTTCCTTAAAAATAAATACATATTGGGGTACCTGGGTGACTCAGTTAAGCATAGACTCTTGATTTCAGCTCAGGTCATGATCTCAGGGTCGTGGGATCGGGCCCAGGTCGGGCTCCACTCTGGGTGTGGAGCCTGCTTAAGATTCTCTCTCTCTCTCTCTCTCTGTCCCTCCCTCTTGCTTGTGCATGCGTACATGAGTGCTCTCGTGCTCTCTCAAAAAATAAAAAAAAATTACATGTTACTTAGATAATATTTATATTTATTTTTATATTTTAAAATTTAATATTTTGTTATATTGATATATTTTAATATATTGTATATTGTTTTAATATATTATCGAATATTTAATATTAAATATTTAATATATTCAATATATCTATATAATTTTTAAAAATGTAAGTCTCTATAGAGAAAGAGCCAGTGATGCGTTGGTCCTTCTGCACTGTGTAGCTCCAGGGGGATCACAGTGGTAGCTGTCGAGACAAGTTCCCCACGGGCAGATCAGAGGTATGGCGTATATCCCGTTTGTGTCTATCTTGAAGATAGTATTAAATGAGACTGGAAGAGAGAGCCAGTACATACTGAAGGTCAATAACAAGGTCATGAGAACTCTGTGAGGCAGGTATTCCTGACCTGGTATTTTGAGGAGCCCCTGTGGCTCCCTGGGGTGAATGAACGCGGTCAGCAGGGTACAGGAGCAAGCTGTGGGATTTAGGATTTAGATCTGAGTCTGCTTGGCTCCAAAGGCTGCCAGCCGGACTGCTACACACCATGACTCTGTTAGGGAAAGCGGGAGGTTCTAAGACCATTCTCCCTGGAACCACCACTTATGAGGAGGCAGGGCCTGGTCCTAGCAGGCCCTTTGGGTGATGAAGCCCGGAGTCACACTCTGGTCATCTCGTGTAGTGGAGGGGGCATTGTCGGATACACGTGCAGGGGCCTTGAGCTCCTCACACCAGGCCTCATAGGGAGCAGGGCTGGGGGTGGTGGGGGGGATTCCTGACCAAGATGGCTCTAGGTTTTCAGCAGTAGGATTTCCTGGGACCAATGTCACCAGCTATTAGTCACGTGTCTGCTCCTGCATAGGCTACTGTTAGCTGGCCCTCTTGCCCTCTACTTCAGTGGGCCAAAAAGTACCTGCATCAGACTCTCCTGGGGGGCTGGTTTAAATCAGATTCCTGGCCACTCCTCTGAATCCGCTTTTCTAGGGCCGTGTGATGGTTAGTTTTATTTGTCAACTTGACTGGGCCACTAGATCCCCAGGTATCCGGTGAAATTTTATTTCTGGATGTGTCGGTGAGGGTGTTTCTGGAAGAGATTGGCATTTGAATTGGTGAACTGAGTAAAGCAGATGGCTCTCCCCAGTATGAGTGGGCATTACCCAATCTGTTCAGGGTCTAAATAGAACAAAAAAGTGGAAGACGGTTGAATTTGCTCTCTGCCTGACTCACCGAGCTGGGACATCCATCTTCTCCTGCCCTCAGTGCTCCTAGTTTCCAGACCTTAAGATTCAGGCTGGAATCTACACCGTGGGTCTCCAGCCTTTGAACTACGCCACTGACCTGGGTCTCCAGCTTGCAGACAGCAGAATATGGGAATTCCCAGCCTTCCATAATCATGAGACAATACCTTATTATAAGTCTCACTCACACACACACACACACACACACACACACACACAGTTCTTTTTCTCTGGTGAACTCTCGCTAAAACAGATTTTGGTACTAGGAGTGGTTCTAGAAGAACAGAATTTTGAGGATGAGTTTTTGAATTGGTTCTGGGGATTCTGGAGGTGGATCTCTGATCTGATTGGGTTTAAGGATACTAATGACTCATTTCCAGTAGTAAAGAGAGTACTGATAGTGCATGGTGTGATCTGGCAATAGAGATACACAAAATATCTGCATAAGATAGTCCTAATCAACCTCAGAAAGGGAGTCTGATTGGTCCAGCTCACATTTCAATCCCAGGCCGTATAGCTTGTCAGTCTATGGATTCACTGACCTGAGTCACGTGCCACTGTCTTGACCAATTAGCTGCAGCTTGGGGTGGGGTGTGGTCCCATGGCATAAAACTTGGTTGCCTATTGGGGCAGTCACTGTGATTGACATCTGATTGTCAGCCTATAGACTTCATGTGTATCAGAAACATGACTTTTTCAATTGCGTGACCTAATTTTTGTTTTACGCGTCCCATGCTGCTGGGGGGGGGGGGGGGGCCCCATACCCCAGTGCGGGGACAAATGGGGGGGGGGGGGCTGAGGAAAGGGGAAGCTGAAGGGGGGAAATCAGAGGCTTGGCTGTTCTGGGTGCTCTGGGTGCAGGTCAGTTGGGCTCCATCTCCCTTAGTCCAGCCCTGCACAGCCAACTCCCTCAGCGGATTCCACTTCCCGAGTGGGGAGAACTTCTTGAGGGCAGCTTCAAGGCAAATCAAATGCTGCTGCTCTGTCTTGGCCCCGGAATGTCCCTTGAGTTGTTTTTCATCCTTTTCACTCATGTCTCAGCACGCTGCCTGAAGAGCGGTCGCACGGGGGCCGCCCTGGTGCCCACAGCCTGCTCTCCTGTCGGGGGGCTCTTTGGCAGCTGTTCTGGAAAAGAACAAAGAAGTTCCAGAAAGCCCCCGAGAGTCCAGGCTGGGATCGGCCCCACCAGGCTGCAGAGTCCGCGCTCCCTCCTCTCGCTCTGCAGTCTGGCTGCTTCAAACTGCTGGCGGAAGGGGAGAGCCGCAGGGGAAAGCGGACCGGCTCTGGTTTGGCGTTAGAAGCTCTAGGTTGGAGCCCTGGCTGCGTTAATTCCTAGCCGCCGTGCTGGGTGGCGGAAGGAGTGACTTTGGATGCCTTGCATTAGATTGGGCTTCATTCTTCACCCTTTGCCTAGGTCAGGGCACCCCCAGAGTGCCCGTGTTCCCCCTCCTGCCTGCAGCAGCAGGAAGTCCAGGCGTCCCGCCTGTCCCTGTTCTGTTACACGTCCAGGGGGCTGCTGGGTTGAGTCCCCAAGGGACGGCGCGCGATGTGGGTACAACGCAGCCATCTCGCGAGATCGGAACTCAGCCTCTAAGGGTGACAGGTAGGAACAGAGACTGAGTCTAGATCCTTAGTGACAAGCTGAACAGCCGGCACTATTTATTTCTGGACATTTTGTGTGAGAAAAATGAACCTGTATGTGTTGAAGCCCACATTAACTGAGGTTTTAAAAAAAAAATTTTTTTTTTTTTTTTTTAAGATTTTATTTATTTGGCAGAGACACAGCGAGAGAGGGAACACAAGCAGGGGGAGTGGGAGAGGGAGAAGCAGGCTTCCGGCTGAGCAGGGAGCCTGCCTGAGGGGCTGGATCCCAGGACTCCGGGATCATGACCTGAGACGAAGGCAGACGCTTAACGACTGAGCCACCCAAGCGCCCCTTAACTGAGGTTTTTGATACTGACAGCCAATTGGATGGAATCCTGGCTGATGTGGACGGGTACTTCCCTCCTAGTAATGGGGGCAGGTTGGGTTAGGACACTTCTGGTACTAATTTTCCCATAGACCTAGAACCTTGGCCTCCACCTTGTCCCAGGAGCCCACATTACTTAGGGGTGGGGAAGCTCTTTATGAGCCCCTTGCTGCCTTGGATCACTGGTGGAAGGGAATGGACAAAGGCAGCCTGAGAGAGTGGGAAAAGCACTGGTTGCAGTCAGAAGGTCTGGGATCCAGCCTTGGCTCTGTTAATTCCTGTCTCTGGTCAACAGTGGCTCTGTGCTTAGGGCAGGGGAGACCCTGCAGGTCAGGTCAAGGGCCCTAGTTGGGGGGGCGGGGCATGGAATGGTCACAGACCAATTAGGACAGAATTTCAAAGGACTGCAATTATGACCTTTGTATCAAAGAAGGCTTCCAGGAGGAGTGGGTCTTGGTCAAGGCCTTGAAGGATGCGCCTCATTTCTTAGAGAGGAGAGCACACAGCAGGGAGGACCACAGGCCTCTCAGTGACATTTTGCTTTGTCTTGTGTGAGTTCTGGCTGGACTGTCTTTTGCCTACACCTGCTTCCTCTCCATCTGCCTATCTCCTGGCCAGCCTGTGAGCTCTGGGAGAGTAGAGATGCTCCCTTTATCTCTGCAGCCTAGTGCCAATGGGCATTTGCTGCATCCCTGCTGGGGGGAGGGGAAGGAAGAGGTGCAGGGGTGGGTGTCTCCAGGCCAGGGGGAGGCAGTGAGCTGCTGGGTCTGGGGGTGTCTGGAAGGGCAGGTTGGAAAGAGCAGTCTTCAAACCATGATTCCTGATGACATTTCAGGGCAATTCCAGGGTAATGTCTTTTCCCTGAGAAGCCTCGGGTATTCTCTTTTCCCTTTGGCACTGGCACTGACATGCAGGAGCGGGCCCCCCACTGACCACAAACCCCCGCACTTGGCCTTGAACTTGAGAAATTTGGAATGACTTGGCTGAGTGCATACTTCTCATTTCCCAGGAGCCCAGCTCATCTCCCCAGATTACAGAGATGCGTTAAACTTGCTCCTTGACCTCTGGGACTCTGAGGGACTCTGCACTGGAGTGGAATGAGAAGTGGCCTGGATGCAGGAGGCCTGGGTTCCTGTCCTGACTCTGCCACTGACCAACTGAGAGGCTTAGGGCTAGTCTCTGCCTTTCTTGGGGCCGTTTCCCTCCTGGGGCTGGATGATCTTCCAGATCTAACATTCTAACTATTGTGCCCTTGTGATTCCTAATACTGGCTTCTAGAATGTAGGACCCCAAGGCCGTGGGAAGAGGTTGCCATCTTACATGGGAGCTCCTGACACTCCCATCTCCCAAGATAATGACCCTAAGAGGACGATGGCATTAATAATACCTGGCATTTATTGAACACAGACTTAGCTGTCTATGCAGAAGGGGCTATTATTGTCCCATTTTACAGATGAGGAAACAGAAGCAGAAAATGGTTAGTCAAGCTCCGGGCTGTCCGTGCACATAGGGGCCTACCCTATTTGTAGTCTGAATTAAATATCCCCCCACGTTTTGTAAGGTTGGATGGAGGAATAAAGGTCTGGCTCCTCTAAGAAGCAAGGTGGTAGAAGGCGGAGGAGTTCAAATGGAGGGAGGGGCCCTGAGAGCCTGGGATGGCAGCCAGAAGGGGGATGGGGCAGGAGGGGGGTTCTGAAATTGCTGGGTCTCTAGTGTCAGGGCCTCCCTCTCACCCTGGGCCCCCGATGAGCACTGGTTCGGGTTTGACTTATCCTGGAGGCTGGCTTCAGTTGCCCCAGGCTCTGCTGGGGAAACCACTAGAGTCTGAAATCAGACTTTAAGACTGATTTTGGGTCTAGCTTGTGGGCGAGCTGTAATTATGCCCATTATACCTGTCTTGAATGATTCACAGATGGTAAGGGCTTACGTAGGAGCAATGTTCCTCTTAATTTTTTTTTTTTAATTTACATTTTCCGGTGACTCACTGGAATTGAGAGTATGGTCTCATTGATTGGAGAAGAAAAAGTAGGAAAAGAAGAAAAAAAATGTCATCAGGTCTCTTGGAGACAAAATTGTCTAAACCATGTCCAGGTGATTCTGGGCTCAGGTCCTAGGGGCTCAAGCCTACCCCTTATTCTCCGAGTCTCTTGGTTCTCCTTCCTGGAAGTGGGGGACAGCCCTGTGGCCCCGGAAGGCAGCGGAGGTACAATCCAATGCTGGAGAGTTTGTGCTCTGGCTAGAAGGATCTGGGTTCAAATCCCTGCCCTGAAGCTAATGTCTGCTGTGTGAACCTGAGTGATTTCTTTCTTTCAGCTGAGAAAACTCATCTGAAAATTGGGGGAAAAAAAACAACAAACCAATGCCATCTTTGCAGGTGGCTAGGATTTCATGAGGTTAAATATATTAAGCTCTTGGCGCAAAGTAATGAGAATAACCGCAAGTACTCATCACTGCTTATAATGCACCAAGCCCTTTACACAGGGTACTAAAGTCCTTGCAACAGTCCTGTGGGTGAGCTATTATCCTCAGTTTATAGGTAAGGAAACTGAGCTCAGAGAGGTTAAATGACCTGACCAAGGTCACACAGCTAGTCCGTGGCAGATCTTGAGGCACTGGGGTACAGGTTGGGCTGACTTCAAAGCCCACTGTAGGGGTTAACCCCCAACCCACTTATTCCCATAGGAAATGGGCTTGTCCTTCCTGTTCCTTAAAGCAAGCCTGCCTGAGTTGGAGCCCCCTGTCTTCTCTATTCCTGGTACTGGCCCCACCAGCCTTTCAGGCACCCCCATCTTGGGGTTATCTTTGGCCTCTTTTCTGCTGGGACCACATTCTTCCCTGTCATACTTGGTGTCATCTGAGTAGTAGCCAAGACCCAGATCTATATATTTGTTCCATGTAGATCTTTCCTTCCTCATCACCACCCCCTCCGCCCCCCCTGCCCCAGCCCTGGCTTCACACATACCCCCTCCCTACATGTCGCCAATTTCAGCCACACCCTAGTTGGTCTCTTCCCTGCCTACTTCAGGCACGTCACTCCCTCTGAAACCTTCCATGGCTCCCCTGGCCTGCCATACTTAACTGACTCCTGAGCCCAACACAGACTCCCTGTATCAGGCTGGGCCAGTCCTTTCCTCTCTCTCTGGCCCCAGGTTCCCCAGCTGTTGAATGAGACCACCAGAGTGATCTCCCTTTCATACTCCTGTGGAAAACAGATCAAAGCTAAGCTCCTACAGGGGAGGAGTGCCCCAGGTCTTGGCTGTGCCATCTTCCTGCTGTGTCCTGGGGGTCCCTGAGGGCACTGTGAAGACAGTTAGGTTGGGTGACATTTGAGGCCTTTCTGGAAGCTGCAGGCTTGTACCCCAAGGCCTCCCTTGGATGTCCCGAGTTGTGAGTGGGTGCTGGGTCTCTGGTCCCTGCTGACTGGGATGCCCGAGGGGCTAGTGGCTCAGGACCTCTCTCCCCTCCCCCTTTCCCCCTCGGAGCAGTGTCTGAGGAAGTACCAGGGAAGGCCCGAGTGTCAGTGGGCGAGCCAACAGCTTGTATCGAGGACAGGGCTATCTGCTTACAGGGACTGAGACCTTCTCTTCCCTTGTCCTGCCAAAATAGACAAGCTTGGGCTTCACCTGAGCTGCTGGGAGGGAGAGGATTCTCCACTGGCTCATTCAGAGCCTCTTGGCCACTTCCTGTTGACCTGTGGCTGGTGGGCTTTAAGCAGGGAGGTGGGGGGACTCCCTCTATCCGCTTACCCAGAGGAGACCTGGAATAGCTGCTCCACAAAGCTGAGCCAGGCTCTGTGGGCCCTGGACCTCACACCTGAAGAGGAAAGAGGGGTAAGGCCCAAGTGAAGCCAGAAGCGCCAGGACAGGTTGCTGAGTCTTTCAAAAAGCAAGTTTTGCTCTGAGCCTCCACAGCGGGGGCCCCAGGATGGGGGAGGACCCCGAGGATATACGATAAGTGACATTGGAGGCTGCTTTTGGTTCTGTTCAACAGACAAGAAATGCAGTGTGAAGAGCCCGGGAGACCCCGTACACTGAGAGCAGAGGGGCCTGGGGCAATTACTGTGTGGGAGCATGGCAGGTGCTGGGAACACAGGGGATGACATCTCTCCCTGGCAAGGAGTTCACAATCCTGTTGTAGAAACAGATATGGTGATCCCGTGGTTGGTGGTGTATTGGGGAATGTCAATTCGTGGGTGTCTAAACAGGACATGTTTTTATTTTTTCACATTGCTTTCCATTATGCTAGGTTGAACCCCCCCCCCTTTCCTGTCCCTTGACATTTGGGTGGATTCCACGGTTTCCTGGTCCTTTTTGGGGGTGGTGCTTTATGGTGGCTGGGCAGGCCCAGGTCTCCTCTTCTGGGTGTGGATGTGCTCTAGGTTCTTAGCTCCTTTGGTGCTTAGCTGTGGGCCATAGCTCAGTTTTGGGACATGACCAAGGATAAGATGAAGTATGGGGGCCTGTGGAAGTGAGGAGGATGCTACCCAGCATGGCCGAAGGGGTCAGGAAAGGCTTCTGGGCAACCTCTTTCTGCCAGGAATGGCTGGACTTGATTTCCATCATGATCTCCTTTTCTGTAAGTTTCTTAAGAGCTTTGAGCACCTGTTTCAGAGTCAGTATGAATTTGAGGGCAGGGCACCTCTGTGTCCCTAGGGCCCATCCGGTGATGGGTGAATGAATGAATGAGCTGATGCCACTTGAGGAATTTCGGTCTCCTGTGTCTTGGTTGATGGGCTATCTTGGGGCCCTAGAAGAGTTTGAATTCTTTGGAAGAATTGCTGGAAGGTGGGCTGGCTCAGTCGATCCAGGGACGGGCCGGCTGTGATCTGGGCTCTGCTCAGCCATGCAGGAGGCCTGTTCCTGGCCAGTGGCCGTCATCCTCTTCCTCCTGCTTAGTTGGAGCCCCCTTCTCTGGTGCCTGCCTTCCTCTTCCACGACAGCCCCCCAAAAGCCCTCCCTGTGCATTTCCCTGAGAAGCCAGCTCTCAATTCATGCAGCGCCTTCCACTCCCTCCAAGGTTATGCCTACGGGACCGGACCATGTCCTTTCCGACGATATTCTGATCACTGGTCTATTTATAACAATGACTCACCCACCACCTAAACTTCTGCAGGAAGAGCTTGGCTTAGGAGCCAGCTCCCCTGGAATGCAAAACAGTTTGCACTTGTAAATGATCACCATTTCATTTCCCTGAGATTGTGCATCCTTGACCTCCTCTTGACCCTATGGCCAGATCACTTAGCGATCTCCCACCCCATTGCCGCCTGGTGCCACCATCCCCTCTTGTTTATCAAGAATCCTGCCGACCCCCTGACCTGCACAGCTGGGCAAGTTCCTCTTCATCATTAACCTTGAGACCGAGACTTCCTTGCTGTGCAGATGGGAAGGCTCTGCTGGACGATTTCCCTTTGTTTTCATGTTGTTTGCTTGTGAATGAGCTCAAGTTGGGGTGGGGACAGGGAGTGGATGAATCTGGAAGAGAGCCCTGAGCCCCCACCGTTGGCCTGAGGCTGCCTTCTCCAGCTTCTCCCTTAGGACCCCAGCATTACGGGTACGGTACCCCCCCGAAGACCCTTGTGCACTGCTCTCTCGCCTGACCACCAGGCAGAAGGGGCAGTGATGGCAGCGGGCCCACCTCTTCTCAGCGTCTCCCCTTCTCCCCCAGCAGGTGCCTGGGGCAGACAGGTCTGCTACCTCCCATGGTGGCTGGGCTTGAGGGGCACTTGCATAGACATTTGTAGTCAGGCTGGGGAGATGAGATGACCCCCTTCTCCATTTGGTCAGCAGATACCCCTGTTGCCTTCTTCATAAAGAAAATACAGTAGAGGCCCTCAGTGGCGTCCCTTGGCTTCCCATCCGTTACCCACCTGTAGGCTTCCCACATCCCCAGACCTCCTGGCCTCCATTCCTTTCATCTTAGCGGTGCGGGGGTCACTCTGTCCCACGGCCCCTGCTCTGGAATCCCCCCCACCCCGACCCCTATCATGGTTCAACAATTGTCACTCAGTCCGGAATTCAGCCTCTGCTGGCTCTGTGTCCCCTGCCTCTCCACCTGCTTCAGCCTTTTCCATCTGGGACCCCACACCTCCCCTGACCCCCAGTGTCACCTCCAGCTGGCCCTTCTCCCCCGTTGTCCCCCCTGGGTCACTGCCACAGACTCCGGCCCCACCCACCTCATTCCACAGTGACAGTCCTCTCCGAGTTGATGAGTCTGGACCCATCCTCCTAAGTCCCAGGCTTGTTGGTCTCTTTGTAGCTTCTGACATCCTTGAGCTCTGTCCTCCCTGGCTTCTGATATGCCACCTCGTCCTCAGACACCCTGGCCTTATCCCCTTCTCATCATGCCTTGCCTCAGGCCGCTGTCACCTCCCCCTGATGTCACTGCCACAGTGGATGCTGCCTGCAGGTCCCCCTGCCAGTCCACTCGCTATCAACCCAGTGATGCCTCCCACAATGCCACTCTCCTCTCCACATCCCCCCTTGGCACGGCACGCAAGGCCCCCAGGACCGGTCCCTGCCTTCCCTTGGCTTCATCTCCTGCCACATTTTCACACCACTCCCCCAAGCCCTATTTTCCAGCCCTATTTCCCGAGCTAGTCGGCTCTCCCAGATTAACTTCCCCACGTCTCTGCCTCGCATGTGATGCTCCTGTGGTACAGGAGCCTCTCACCCCCTTCTGCCTTTGGCTGAATCCTGGTCTCCACCGGGAGTTCTGCCGGCTTGTCCCCTCCAGCAGGCAGGCTTCTGGGACCAGCCCTTCCCCGCCCAGCTGGGTCAGTGTCTTCCTTGGGGCTCACCCCCGCACTGACCCCTCTGTCTGCGTGTCTGCCTCCCGCCCGGGCCCCCACTTCCACGCGGATGACCAATGTGACACTCCAGTCTGGGTCAAATCCCTTTATTTTATGCTCCCTGGGAGGGACTCCCTGCTTTTAGAGCACTTAACTTAGTAGTTCTGTATTTAACAAGGAAGGGCCTCATCTGAGGCATCACCTGGTAGTGTTTGGTTAATTCCTATTTCTTCCACCAGACTGGAAGCTAGGCAAGAGCAGAGAGATCCTTATTTTTTTTTTCAAGATTTTATTTGACAGAGAGAGAGAGAGAGAGAGAGAGAGAGCAAGCAGGGGGTGCGGCAGGCAGAGGGAGAAGCAGACTCCCCGCTGAGCAAGGAGCCGGATACCGGATTCGATCCCAGGATCCTGGGATCATGACCTGAGCCGAAGGCAGACGCTTAACGACTGAGCCACCCAGGCGCCCCTGCCTCAGGTACTTTTTTAAAGATAAGCTGATAAACATGACCAAAGGCCTCTAAGTTTTGATGCTGGTCTAGAAAAACTTGCTTTTATTCACTGTTTAAGTATTAAGTAGATGCAACTATTTATAAAATACATGTAATGTCTAAGGAGTAATGAAACAGTGAACACCTGTGTACCCACCACCCAGTTTAGGAAAAAGAATATAACCAGTACTTTTAAAGTCTCCTCAGAAGCCCACCTCCTCGCTTCCGCCACCTTCCCTCAGCTGTACCGTTACCCTGAATTGTGTGTGTGATTTTCTTGCTTTTCTTTATACTTCTTTATACTTGCTTTTCTTTATACTTCTACCCAATATATTTGTTTCTCTAAACATTAAGTTGTTTAGTTTTGCTGTTTTTTTAAAACTTTATATAAATGGAGGGGTGCCTGGGCCGCTCAATCAGTTGGACATCTGCCTTCAGCTCAGGTCATGATCTCGGGGTCCTGGAATCGAGCCCCACATCGGGCTCAGTGGGGAGCCTGCTTCTCCCTCTGCCCCTCACCTTACTTGTTCTCTCTCTCTTTCAAACAAACAAACAAACAAACAAATAAATAAATAACTGCCTCTCTCTCTCTCTCTGTCTCTCATGAATAAATAAAAAATCTTTAAAAAAAAAAAACTTTATAGAAATGGAAAAATACAGTTTGTGTTTTTCTGTGATCTGCTTTTTCTTTTTTTTTTTGCTTACCATTTTGTTCTGACACAATGTGTACCCTGAAATTCATTCATTTTCACTAATGATTGTTATTCTGTTGTGTGGACACACCATACTTTATCCATCCTCCTGTTGATAGATGGGAGGGACATTTAGTTTGCCTTTCCTCACCTGCCCGCCTCTCTTTCTCCTTTTTGTCCCATTACACACAGTGTTGAAGTGAGGATTCCCCCGTGTCCCCACATGGGAGATGCAAATGCCTACCCAGCTGAGGATCACCAGGAGCACGCCTGCCGGGGATTGCTGGGTCACGAGGTATGTGCATCTATATTTTTCCTAGATGTTGCCCATCTGCATTCCCACAGCAGGGTTATCCAAATGTCAGCTTCTCCACAATCTCACTAGTGCTCAGGAGACTCAGACTTCAAAAACTGTGCCTCCCATGCCCATGATGTGACATCTTGTTATTTTCCTGACTGCTGATGGGGTCGAGCATATTTTCAAATGTATTCCCTTCAGTGAATTGCCTGTTCATATCTTTTGTCTATTATATTTGGTGGTTTTCCTCCAGAATTGATTTGCAGTGTTTTTTATTTTATTTTGTTTTATAGGTTTTGAACATGAACCGCTTGGTAGGCAAGTATCTTCTCCCAGGCTGTAGTTTGTCTTTTTTTTTTTTTTTTTTAAAGATTTTATTTATTTATTTGGGAGAGAGAGAATGAGAGAGAGCACATGAGAGGGGGGAGGGTCAGAGGGAGAAGCAGACTCCCCGCCGAGCAGGGAGCCTGATGCGGGACTCAATCCCGGGACTCCAGGATCATGACCTGAGCCGAAGGCAGTCGCTTAACCAACTGAGCCACCCAGGCGCCCCTGTAGTTTGTCTTTTTTGGTGGGGGAGAATGGGGCTTGGGAATTTTTTTGTTTGTTTTTTAAATACAGTGAAATACACAAATCTTAATTGCTACCGTTTGATAGATGTTTGTTTTGTTTTGTCTTATTTTTTAGAATTTTAATTCCACTAGAACTAACATACAGTGGTTTGAGGTATACAATATAGTGACTCAACAATTCTATACATTACTTGGTGCTCATCAAGCTAAGTGTACTCTTGGGGCAGCTGGGTGGCTCAGTCGATTAAGCATCCAGCTCTTTTAAGTGTACTCTTAATCCCCATCACCTATTTCCCCCATCCCCCCACCATCTCCCCTCTGGTAACCATTAGTTTGTTCTCTATAGTTAAGAGTCTTTTTTTGGTCTCTTTGTTCGTTTGTTTTGTTTCTTAAATTCCACATGTGAGTGATTTCATATGGTATTTGTCTTTCTCTAATTATTTCACTTAGCATTATACTCTCTAGCTCTGTCCATGTCATTGCAAATGGCAAGATTTCATTCTTTTAAAAAATTTTTAATTCCAGGGACCCCTGGGTGGCTCAGTTGGTTGAGTATGTGCCTTCGGCTCAGGTCATGATTCCAGGGTCCTGGGATCGAGTCCCGCATCGGGCTCCCTGCTCAGTGAGGAGTCTGCTTCTCCCTCTGCCTGCCGCTCCCCCTGCTTGTGCTCTTTCTCGCTCTCTCTGATAAATAAATAAAATAAAATCTTTAAAAAAATTTAATTCCAGGGTAATTAACATACAGTGTTATATTAGTTTCAGGTGTACAATATAGTGATTTAACAATTCTATATATTACTCAGTGCTCATCGTAAGTGACCCTTAATCCCCATCACCTATTTCACCCATCCCCCCATCCACCTCCCCTCCGGTAACCATCAGGTTGTTTTCTGTAGTTAAGAGTGTGTGTCTTGGTTTGTCTTTTTTTTTTCTTCGTTCATTTGTTTTGTTTCTTAAATTTCACATATGAGTGAAATCATATGGAATTTGTCTTTCTCTGACTGACTTATTTTGATTAGCATTATACCCTCAGATCCATCCATCTTGTTGCAAATAGCAAGATTTCATTCTTTTTTATGGATGAATATTCTATTGTATACATATACCATATCTTCTTTATCCATTCATTCATTGATGGACACTGGACTCTTTCCATAATTTGGCTTTTGTAAATAATGCTGCAATAGACATTAGGATGCATATATCCTTTTGAATTAGTGTTTTCATTTTCTTTGGGTATATACCCAGTAGTACAATTATTGGATCATATGGTAATTCTATTTTTAACTTTTTGAGGAAACTCCATATTGTTTTCCACACTGACTGGACCAGTTTGACTCCCACCAATAGTGTACTTTTTACCACATCCTTGCCAGCACTTGTTGTTTCTTGTGTTGTTGATTTTAGCCATTCTGCAGGTGATATCTCATTGTGGTTTTGATTTACATTTCCCTGGTGATGAGTGATGTTCAGAGTCTTTTCATGTGTCTGTTGGCCATCTGTATGTCTTTTTTTGAGAAATATCTGTTCATGTCTCCTGCCCATTTTTATTTAATTTAATTAATTTATTTATTGAGAGGAAGAGAGGTGGGGAGAGGGAGAGGGAGAGAAAGAATCTTAAGCAGGCTCCATGCCCAGAGCAGAGCCTGATGGCGGGGGCGAGGAGGGGGGGCCCAATACTGTAATACCCTGAGATCATGACCTGAGCTGAAATCAGGAGTTGGATGCTTAACCTATTGAGCTACCCAGGCTCATTTTTAAATTGGATTATTTGTTTTTTGGGTGTTGAGTTTTACAAGTTCTTTATATATTTTGGATATTAAGCCTTTATTAGATATGTCATTTGTAAATATCTTCTCCCATTCTGAAGGTTGCCTTTTAGTTTTGTTGATTGGTCCCTCACTGTGCAGAAGCTTTTTATTTTGATTTAGTCCCAATAGTTTGTTTTTGCTTTTGTTTCCCTTACCTCAGGAGACATATCTAGAAAAATGTTGCTCTGGCTAATGTTAGAGAAATTACTGTCTGTGCTCTCTCCTAGGATTTTTAGATTTCAGGTCTCACATTTAGACCTTTAATGCACTTTGATTGGATTTATTTTTATGGTATGAGAAGTGGTCCAATTTCTTTCTTTCTTTCTTTCTTTTTTTTTTTTTTGCATGTAGCTGTCCAGTTTTCCCAGCCACATTTGTTGAAGAGACTTTTTCCCATTGCATATTCTTGCCTCCTTTGTCAAACATTAATTGATCATATATAATCATGGGGTTATTTCTTGCTCTCTATTTTGTTCCACTGATCTATGTGTCTATTTTTGTGCCAATACCACACTGTTTTGATTATTGCAGATTTGTAGTATATCTTGAAATCTGGGATTGTGATACCTCCAGCTTTGTTCTTCTTTTTCTTTTATTTGGGGGGGGGTGTTGATTTTTGTAGTTACTGGAATCATGCTGTATGTATTGTTCTTCCATGTGCTTGTTGGAGATGTTCCCAGCCTAGTACACTCCTTTTATCTACCATATATTCGGCAGAATTAGCATTGTCTTTTGGGTTGCTTCATTCTGCTGTTATAATTATGCCCATTTTTGTGCACACATTTGAGTACAGGGGCTGAAGTTGGAGTGAGAGAGTCTCAGTTTGAGTCTCTGTTGATCTGAGGTGAAGGTGTGTTGACTTGGTGTTGAGCAGGCAGTAGGCAGTGCACACTGACCCAAGCAGGAGGGTGGCTGGGCTGTGGATTTGGAACCAACAGGCCCATGGCACCATGTGTGATGGGGAAGCGACTGGTTTTGCTCCTGGTTTAGTGATCATGAGTTTAACTTTAACTCTTGTTTGTCTGGGAAACTCTATCTCTCCTTCTATTCTGAATGATAGTCTTGCTGGATAGAGTATTTTTGGCGCAGATTTTTTTCTTTTCATCACTTTTGGATTATATCATGCCCCTCCCTCTGGCCTGCAAAGTGTCTGCTAAAAAATCAGCTGATAGTCTTATGGGGTTTCCTTTGTATGTAACTACTTTCTTTTCTTTTCTCTTGCTGCCTTTTTTTTTTTTTTAATTCTCTATCACTGCTTTTTGCCATTTTAATTACTATGTATCTTGGTGTGGACCTCCTTGAGATGATTTTGTTGGGGAATCTCTGCTCCTGGATATGGATTTTTGTTTCCTTCTCCAGATTCAGGAAGTTTTCAGTTATTTTTTCTTCAAATAAACTTTCTGTGCCCTTTTCTCTCTCTTCTCCTTCTGGGATCCCTATAATGTAAATGTTACTATGCTTGATGGAGTCACTGAGTTCCCTAAGTCTATTCTCATTTTGCATAATTTTTTTCCCTCTCACTGGCTCAGCCTGATTGATTTCCATTACTCTGGACTCCAGGTTTCTGATCCATTCTTCTGCTTCCTCTTGTCTACTATTTATTCCCTCTAGTGTACTTTTTTATTTCATGTACTGTGGTGTTCATCTCTGATAGGTTCTTTTTTATCTCTTTGTTAAGAGTCTCACTGATGTCCTCCACTCTTTTCTCAAGTCCAGTGAGTATCTTTATGATCATTATTTTAAGTTCTCTATCAGGCATATTACTTATATCTCCATTTCACTTAGGTGTCTTGCTATGATTTTGTTATGTTCTTTCATTTGGGACATATTCCTCTGTCTCCTCATTGGGACATATTCCTCTGTCTCCTCATTTTGTATAACTAGGTGTCTGTTTCTGTGTGTTAGGAAAATCAGCGCCATCTCCTGCTCTTGAAAGTAGTGGCCTTATGAAGAAGAGGTCCTGTCGAGCCCCTCAGTGCAATGTCTCCTTTTTACCAGAAAATGGCACCTCAGGGGTGTCTCCTATGTATGTGGCTTGCACCCTGCACCCTTGTGGCTGAGCTGTGTTTGCTTTCAGTCCAGTCATCTGCAATGTCTCTCTTTGCCTGTTGTGGGCAGGATATGATCTCTGTGTGGTTATTGGGCCAGTGTGGGGCCACCTAGGGCTTGAGTTGAGTCAGACCAGGAGTTTGCCAGAGATGAAGTAGCACCAAACAGCAGGGCACTTTCCCTATGTTGTCCCTGAGAAGCTTTTATTGGTGAATGGGTCCTTCAGTCAGACCTGCTGTCTGCCCCTAGCCCACTGCTTGGGCTGCAGTTGGACTGGTGTGTGTGGTTATCTTTCCCCCTCCCCAGGGGAAGGAGTCACTTTGGAGTGGTGCTGGCCCCTGTCCGGGCTGCTTGCACACTGCCAGGCTTGTGGTACCTCTTTGGATGGGCTCTGGCCAAGAGGGGATTGACGGGGGTGGGATCCACACTGTGCACAGGGGCCGGAGGGGCAGGGTTAGCAAGGTTTGTGTGCTATTGGTCCCCTGTGGGAGGGGCCCTGCAGCACTGGACTGAGGTGGGCTAGTTTGGAGGGGTGAATCCACGGAAGCACAGCTTGGAGTGGGGGAGGTGAGGTGGCAGTGCAAGCCAGTGTTGTTGCTGCACTGGTTCCCAGAGGTGGCCGGGTGTCTAGGCTGGGGGGCAGGGGAGAGAAATGGCACCTGCCAGCTCCTTTGTTCCTGGAGAAGCCCCCCACCAATCTCAGGACATGCTCTGAGATAAGTAAACAACAAATGCCCCAGGCATTTTTCAAACTGCTGGTTGTCTTCCTCTGGCCCTCCTGGCTCTCCGCAAACTGACCCACTGATTTTTAAAATTCCAGGTTTTAAGTCCCACTGGTTGTAAGAACTTAGAAAATTCAGCCCCTCTGGTTTTCAAAGCCTAATGTTATGGGGATTCATCTTCCCCGCTCTGGCTTCCCTGATGTGAGGGTCTGTTTCTCTCCCCTCTCCGCGCCTGTGGCTCCTTCCCTCCCTGATCCCCCATGAGTTCGTTTAGCACCCCACCTCGGCTCTGCCCTTTCTACCCTCTTTCATGTGGCCTCTTCTCTATGTTTAGCTGTGGAAAGTCTGCTCTGCCAGTGTTCAGGTCATGTTCTGGATTATTTATGCTGATGGGGGTGTTATGAAGGTGTACCAGCAGGATGAGGTGAGCACAGGGTCTTCCTACTCCATCATCTTTCCAGCAGTCTGTTCTTTTTCAAGGTTGCTATGGCTCTTCTGGGTCTTTTGTGGTTCTGTACAAATTTTAGGATTATTTGTTCTAGTTCTGTGAAAAGTGCTTTTGGAATTTTGATAAGGATTACATTAAATCTGTAGATTATTTTGGGTAGTGTGGACATTTTAACAGTATTTGTTCTCCCAATCCACGAGCATGGGATATCTTTCCATTTGTTTGTGTCATCTTCAATTTCTTTCTTTAAAAAAAAATATATAAAGATTTTATTTACCCATTTGAGAGAGAGAGAGAGAGCACAAGCCGGGGGAAGGGCCGAGGGAGAGGGAGAAGCAGACTCCCCACCGAGCAGGGAGCCCAATGTGGGGCTCGATCCCAGGACCCCGAGATCATGACCTGAGCCCAAGGCAGACGCTCAGCTGACTGAGCCACCCAGGCGCCCCCATCTTCAATTTCTTTCATCAATGTTTTATAGTTTTCAAGGTACAGGTCTTTCACCTCCTTGGTTAAGTTTATCCTAGGTATTTTATTATTTTTGGTGCAATTGTAAATGGGACAGTTAGATAGATTTTGAAAAATGCATATAGCCATGTAACCCACTCCTCTGTCTCCCCAGTAAGATCGTTTGTGCTCCTTCTGAGGCAACCACTGTTTGCACTTCTTTTTCCATATATATATATATTTTTTAAAGATTTTATTTATTCATTTGAGACACAGAGATACAGAGAGAGAGAGAGCATGAGCAGTGGGAGAGGCAGAGGGAGAGGGAGAAGCAGACTCCCCGCTGAGCCAGGAGCCCGATGTGGGACTCGATCCCAGGACCCTGGGATCATGACCTGAGCCGGAGGCAGACGCTTAACCATCTGAGCCACCCAGGCGCCCTCTTTTTCCATATATTAATTTTGTCTGATTTAGAACTTAATATAAATGAAATCATACTGCGTGCCTGGCTTCTTTTGCTTAGCGTAATGTTCTTAAGATTCATCCATCTTGCATAAATTTCTTTTTTATTGCTGAATAGATTTCCATTGTATGAATGTACTATAATAGGTTTACCCAGTGTCCCATTGATGGACACTGAGGTGGTTTCAGGTTTTGGCTACTATGAATAAAACGGCCATCAACGTTCTTGTACCTGTGTTTTTGTGCACATATGCTTTCATTTCTCTTGGGGAAACACCTCAGAGTGGAATTGCTGGAGCCATAGGGAAGGTTCATGTTTGACTTTATGAGAAATACTGCGTTTCATCTTTTAATTCTGTTAAGGGCATTATCTGTCATCAGATTTGATAATCTTTTTCCTTAATGATTTATGCTTGCTTTAAGAAATCTTTTTCTGAGGTCATGCAGATTTTCTTCACTTCCCATCTGAAGGTTTTAAACTTTGCATTTCACATTTGGAGTTTTAATTCACCTGAAATTGATTTTTATCAACTGCGTGAGATAAGAATCTATTTTTCCCCCATTTCCCATTTGGATAACTAATATTGCCAACACTGTTATTGACTAGAGCATCACCCCATTGCCCTATTGTAATGCTCTTTCATGTATGAGGTTTCCACATGGACCGAGACTTGTTTCTGGGCTCCATTCTGTGCCACTGGTTTATTTTTCTATCCCTATGCCAATGCCATCCTGTACTAATTACTATAATTCGTAAAATGTCTGGCTATCTGGTAGGATAAGTCATCCTACTTTGTTCTCCAAAATTCGCTTGTTTATTTATTGTCCTTGTTCTTCCACATAAACTTTAGGATCAATATGTTAGGTTGTAATTTTTTTTTTTTAAAGAGAGAGAAAGAGGGGAGAGGTGGAGGGAGAGACTCTTAAGCAGGTTCCATGCCCAGTGTGGAGCCTGATGGGGTTCTTGATCTCATGACCCTGAGATCATGACCTGAGCTGAAATCAAGAGTCAGACGCTTAACGGACTGAGCCACCCAGGTGCCCCTTGTAAATATTTTTTATTTTGCGTTTTGATTTTTTCTTTGATCCATTTGTTGGATAGAACTGTGTTTTTACATTTCCCAAACATATTGGACTTTGAAAGCTATATTACGTACTGATTTTGAATTTAATTGAGTTGTGATAAGAGAATGTAGTCTGTATGATAGATTCTTCATTTTCTTTGTAGTATAGTACACGATCAATTTTGAAAATCTTCACAGATGCTTTAATAATGTGTATTCTCTAGCTGTTGGTCGTACAATTCTACTTATGTTATTAGATTAAACTTATTGTGTTGTTAAAATCTTCTAAAGCCTAAGTTGTTTTTTTTCTCCTTGATATTTCAATTTCTAAGAGATGTGCTAAACTCTCCCACTATGATTATAGACTATAAATTTCTTGTAGTTCTGTCAATTTTTGCTTTATATATTCTGAGACTGTATTACCTAGATGCACATATGTTCAGAAATCTACCTTTCTGATGAACTTTTTTCTTTAATTATTCTTTAATTATTATGTAGTAACTGTCTTTATTTCTCATAATGCTTTGGTCTTAAAGTATAGTTTGCCAGATATTGTTTGACTATACCAGCTTTCTTTTGATTAATATTTGCCTAGCTCATTGTTTATCATTTTAAAAAAATTCCAAATTTTCTGAGTCCTTGTGTTTTAAGTGTCTTTTGTAAACAGCACATTTCCAGCTTTTGTTCTTAATCTAATCAGAGAATCTCTATCTCCCAAGTGAATAATCTAGTATTTTAAAATACACTGTGATTACTGATATTTTTGTAATGATTTTCTTATTTTGGTTAACATGTATGATAGATGGGCTTATTTATATTGTTTTATTTTGTTCCTCCTAGGGTCTCAGCTTTTCCTTTCCCCTTTTCCACTTCCTATCTCGTTTGGATCAATCTAGTTGGTTCTTTTTTCACTTTTTTCTTTACTACTGTAGAAGCTGTGCATTCTGTTTCTGTTTTTTTTAGAGGTTCCACTTAAAATTTAATATATACACTTGACCTCACAAGGTAACAATCAATATCTCTGTATTCTTCCCAAACCATTTAATCCTTTCTATGATCATCACTTCTGTCCTAGCTTACTATACTGTTTTCTAGTTTTTTGGTGATACCTTATTTTAATATCCTTACATTATTCATGATAATAATTAATGTCGTTTGCCATGGACCAATTAGATTTATCTGCAACTTTACCAATTCATTTGCTCACCACTGAAATTATATCTTGGGGCACCTGGGTGGCTCAGTCGGTTGAACATCTGACTCTTGACTTCAGCTCTGTTCTTGATCTCAGGGTTGTGAATTCAAGCCCTGAGTTGGGCTCCATGCTGGGCATGGAGTCTACTTAAAAATAAATAAGTAAATAAAAATGAAATTGTCTCTTAAGAAATAAGTTAATAAATATACTATTAAATTATGTCCTTTTTCTCAAATTGTTTGACCTGTCAGGACCGTTTAAAGCTACCATGGCTACTATTAGAACATACCAGATATGTGTAATGGACCATTTTTGTGGCTTCAGTTTTGGCACTTGCTTTAACCCTCTGCATGTTTGCTTTTATTGTGCATTATACCTAAAAGAGTATATAAGACACACATCTAAGAATGATGTACCGAGCACTCAGGATGACAGTTAGGACATTATCTAATACCTAATATGCTCCCTCTGTGCTCTGTTCAAGTGCATTCGGCCCTGCTCCCCACATAGTCACTATTCTGAATGTTGTGTTGGTGCTTCCATTGCTTGTCTGTATAGTTTTCCCACACATATTTTAAAGAATCTATTATTTCATCTTGCCTGTTTTCAAAGTGTAGATAAATGGAATCATACTGTATCTAGTCTTCTGTGATTTGTTTTTTTCCCTTCAAATTTATGTGTTTGAAGTTAATTCACATTGCTAAGCAGCACTGGGGTTCACCCATTCCACTATAGTACAGTACAAACAGTGGACTCATTGTTTGAATATATCCCAATATATAAATCTAATCTCATTATGGACACTTGTGATGTTTTCAGTGTTTGGTGATTATACGCCCATCATTGGGACTTTGGGACTTCTGGGTTATAGGGTTCATAGGGCATGTTCAATTTTATTCTTACCCAACAATTAGTGGTGGTACCAATTTACATTCCTACTTTCAATATATGAGTTTCTTTTGCTTCCCATAATTGTTAACACTTGGTATTGTCAGTGCTTTAATTTTTGCCAAACTGGTGAGTGTGGAATGTCATGGCATTCTGCATGTGTGTGTGTTTAAACTTTTAATTTTGGCATTTTGCTTTTAATTTGCATTTCCTTTTTTCTCAATTACATTGAGCATGTTCTCATGTTTATTAGGCATTTGTCTTTTCAGTATAATTCTGTTTTTTGCCCTTCATCTATGTTCTTTGGGGTTATTTTTGTTCTTATCGATTTATAAGCATTCTTTTCATGTTCTGGAAATGACTCCTTTGTAATATGTATTGCAATTGTCATCTCCAAGTTTGTGGCTTGTTTTTTTCTCATTCTTCATGCAGTCTCTGGGAAACCAGAAATTCTTAATTTATTTACTTTGGTTGTTGTTGCTTTAAGGTAGTGCTTTTATGTACCTTAAGAAGTCCCTCTATACCCTGAGGACCTAAAATGATTATCCTATACTGTGTTCTACTTTTTATTAAAGTTTTATCTTTCACAGTTGTATTTAAGTCTACTTTGGTTTTTGTTTTTTTGTTTTTGTTTTTTTTGAGAGAGAGAGAGAGAGCAAGAGCATAGGGGAGGGTCACAGGGAGAGGGAGGGAGAATCTCAAGCAGACTCCCCCACTGAGTGCAGAGCCTGACGCGGGGCTCCATCTCACGACCCTGAGACCACAACCTGAGCCGAAATCAAGAGTTGGATGCTTGACTGACTGAGCCACCCAGGCGCCCCTAAATCTACTTTGAATTGATTTTTATGTAGGACATGAAGGAGGAATTAATTTTAATTTTTTTCCATATGGGTAACCAAGTGTGGCCGTCTTATTTGTTATGGTCCATCCATTTTGTTTTGTTTTGTTTACTAATCTGTAGTGTCTGTTCTGTCATAAATCCAGCTTCCATATATGCTCACATTGGTTTCTGGGCACTCTCTTCTATTTTATCCATCTCTTTGTCTACTCCCGTACCAATACCAGACTATTTTAATTACTGTAGCTTTACCTTGATATCTGGTAGGACAGATCCTCCCTTCTTATTCTTCAAGCATGATAGGTTTCCACGGGTCCTGTACTCTTCCATACAGATTGTCAGTTTCCATGAACTGTCCTCTCTATGATGAAATTAGTTCAATGTCATCGATGTTCCATCACATGGCCTAGTTTGTCCCTCTGAAAAATAATGCTGTATTCAGGGCTCAGTGTTAGCCTTTTGGTCAGAGGTTGGACACTCAGCAGAGGCTTTAGCCAGACTGGCCTTGGTGAGGAGGGGCCCCTCTTGCTGGAGGCCATGCACAACCTCCATCTCTTTACCATGGCCGTACGCAGGGTTGAGCACCTTGAGCAAGGACAGAGTGGCTGGAGGGAAGGCAGGCTGACATCCATAGAATGGGTTATCTTTCCCACTGGTTGTTGGAACACTCCTCTGCTGAGCAACCCCACCCAAATATGCTCATTTGGAGAGCTCTATCCTTACATCTCTATATCTTTGTCACCAACTGTTCAGTCTTATTTTTCCAAAGTCCCTGTTGATCCAGCCAAACTATTAGCCTCTCTATGGATCTGTGTAATAACTGTACCTCTGGCCTGGCATGGGAAGGGCGGGTGGGAGAGGCTGGGAGAAGCCCCTGATTGTGGGACAGTCTGAGAAACCACTCTATGACTGTGAAGTGAGTTTGTGGAAAGGCTGGGAACTGCTCCTTCTGCACAACCTCAAAGTGGTAGCTTGTGGAGAAATTTCGAAGTCATGTCTGACTGCCACGACCTTCTGGAAAAAAAAAAAAAACTGCTATTATTTCACCTTCTCTTCCCTCTTCCAATCTTGCTCCCGTTTCTCTCACTGGCGAACTCTAACCTGGAGCCATACTGGGAAAAGTAATTCTCTGACTTAAAAGAAGTGATGGTGTTTGCAAATCGACAGTAGGCCATCCAGCCCAATGGTGTACATTTAGGTTGTTTTCAGTCACTACCATGTATAGGGAAGGGATCGCCAGCCAGCCTGGTTTTGGAATGAACTTCCGGGAATACGACCATTGCCAGCTGTTTCAGTTTGCCTGGGATTGTGTACTGTGGTAACAGGTCTTACGATGTTCGGCTTTGGAAGTATACGGTTATTGAAGAAGAAATAAGGTTTGAAATGTACGATGCCAGAAGCTAGTCTGTTCAAAAGTAAAATAAGGCATGTTTGACAGTGTATGTTAAAAAGTTTATTACACATGTGTTTAAAATAATCAATTTCTCTTTGTTTATCCTTTGGTTAGTCTCAAAATGACAGTACAACTTACAACAACATTATACTTTATAAAGGGTAAGTATTGCATAAGAAGCAATAAGGTAGAGCTATGTTTTCCCATGTGCCAGTCTTCCTTCAGCTGCATTTAATCTGCTCTTTAGCTTACCCACTGGGTTTGTAATTTCAGTGACTTTCTAGATTTTTCTAATAGTTCAAGTTGGATATTTTCCGAATACGCTTGTTTTATTTTATTTTATTTTTTTAAAGATTTTATTTATTTGACAGAGAGAGACAGCAAGAGAGGGAACACAAGCAAGGGGAGTGGGAGAGGGAGAAGCAGGCTTTCCGCTGAGCAGGGAACCTGATGCAGGGCTCGATCCCAGGACTCTGGGATCATGACCTGAGCCGAAGGCAGACGCTTAACGACTGAGCCACCCAGACGCCCCTCAAATACGCTTGTTTTAGAAACTATCTTTTTCCTTTTTAAAATGCCTTTTATGTTGTTAATTATTTAAGACGTCCTTATTTTGGTGCTGGCTTCGGCAACACCTATACTAAAATTGGGTTGCAAGGATGATATACAAATTCATGAAGTGTTCCAATGGGCAAAAAAAAAAAAAAAGGACATATTTATTTTGTAGTTGATATGCTGTTTGTTCTAATGGACGAAATCCCGAGGGATAGAATAAATCCAGTTGCTTATTTGTTAGATTCTTGCTCACCCATCTTGTAACTTCAGACGATGGGCTCATCTACAGCAGTGTTCTGTCTGTGGGAATCACATGAAGCTGTGGCTGACAGCGTACTCTCCAGAATCCTGGGAGTATCACTGTCCTGAGAATGTTGCTCTCTTACTGTGTTATTTTACCAGCTTGGGAGTTTGGGGGGCACAGGGGTAGGGTTCCCCCAGTTACAACTACAGCATTAACTCAAAAGCTTAGCCCTGTGATATTTAGTCCCATCTCAATGTCTGGCCCCTGTGGATTTCCTTATTTACTTGAGAACTTAGTTCTGTTTATTTTAAAAAGGATGTCTATTATATTTTATCCAGAATTTCTAAGTGTTTATTAGTGGGAGGGTTTTCAGGTTTTCTAGTAAGTCATATATCTAAAACCATAAGCCTCACTATGCATTTTTATTCATCATTGTGTCCATTTTGCCTATGCTAATGCCTGGGGGAAAAGGTAATAAATAAATGTTCTCTTCTTTTGTTCTTTCTTTGTTTCTTCTGGTAATTGAGATCCTCCTGGCCTTCCCTCAGTGCCCAGCACGGGGCCTGGCACAGAGCAGGCGCTCAAGAAATGTTTGTAGAGGGGCGCCTGGGGGGCTCAGTCGTTAAACATCTGCCTTCGGCTCAGGTCATGATCCCGGGGTCCTGGGATCGAGCCCCACGTCAGGTCTCCCTGCTCGGCGGGAGGCCTGCTTCTCCCTCTCCTACTCCCCCTGCTTGTGTTCCTTCTCTCGCTGTGTCTCTCTCTGTCAAATAAATAGAAACTTTAAAAAAAAAAAAAAAGAAAGAAAGAAATGTCGGTAGAATGAATTGGAAGGATACATTTTACAGATGAGGACTTGGAGACCAGAGCCGTGATGTGACTTACTTGTCTCTGGAAACTCAGTGCTAGCAAAGATGTTTTCTAGCTGGTATCATTCATTTGCACATTTACATTTCCCACAAATTAACCCATCCCTGCAGTTACAAGAAGTCCCCTAGTCCTGTCATCTGGATCTTATTTTATTGGTGGGTGTGGTCCTGCCGGCCTATTCACTTCACCAGGATTCAGGACCTCAATATCTCAGCCTAAGAGCTCCGAGTCTGATGATCCCAGAGTAGTTCTTGGTGGTAGCTGAGACTGGGAGAGGAAGAGGGGAAGATGGAGAGAGAAGGTGGCCAGCAAGGAAAATGGAAATGCCTTGTGTGCTCCCAAGTCACCTCATCTGTGGACATATGCCACAGTTGATTTCTTTTCTCTCCCCCACCCCCAGTGAAATTTGAACTCTCGCTAAGAGGCCGGTGGCTTTAGCTAAAAATGTCCTGCTTGATTTATTCTTCTTCTTTTTTTTTTTTTTTTAAAGATTTTATTTATTTATTTGAGAGAGAGAATGAGAGAGAGAGCATGAGAGGGGTGAGGGTCAGAGGGAGAAGCAGACTCCCTGCTGAGCAGGGAGCCCGATGCGGGACTCGATCCCGGGACTCCAGGATCATGACCTGAGCCGAAGGCAGTCGCTTAACCAACTGAGCCACCCAGGCGCCCTGATTTATTCTTCTTGAGACCAAATAATAACCAACCTTGCCATAACTTGAGTCTTCCCTGGCTGTCTGGGAGCTGCCTTCATTCCTGTGGAGAGAGTCCTGAGCAGGGAGCCAGGAGCCCTCAGTTCCTGGGTGACCACCACCCCTGTGTGACCTTGGGCAACTCACTTGCCCTCTCTGAACTCGGTTTTAACGTCTGAAACTTGAGCGGTTGATCTTTAAGGGCCTCTTCGTCTGTGACATGAGGTTATAAAATCAAGCAAGGTACTAAAAAGGGCATAGGGCTAGACCCCCCCCCCCCCGCCCCGTGCATTAGTGGTATTGTCTGCGCAGGCCCGGTAATGCAAACATGGGGGTGGGGGAGGCTTGACATTACTGCAAGGAGTTTAGAATCAAGGACCCCATAGCCTAGTATGGAGGTGACATCTTGTGGAGACCTCGAACAAAACTGAGGTTCTGTAATGAGGAATCACCGGAGGCATGCATTTATAGCAATGCCCCAAATAAGAGAAATAGCAAATATTTTACAGACTATTATGTGATCATTACAAATTACATTTTCATAGACTTCCTAATAACACAGCAGACTGCTGATGCCACAGTGGTAAGTGAAACTGCGGGACACACATTTGTAGATCTAGAGTAAAGGAAGCTATGTAAAAATTTTTTTTTTTTTTTTTTAAAGATTTTATTTATTTATTTGACAGAGAGAGAGCGAGAGCAGGAACACAAGCAGGGGGAGTGGGAGAGGGAGAAGCAGGCTTCCTGCCGAGCAGGGAGGCCGATGTGGGGCTCGATCCCAGGACCCTGGGGTCATGACCTGAGCCGAAGGCAGACGCTTAAGGACTGAGCCACCCAGGCACCCGGAAGCTATGTAAAAATTAAGCAGAGTAAAGAAGGCTGGAGTAGAACAATGGGTGATTTTTCTCTTTGGGGAGAGTTTTACTCTGCTCACTGCATTTTTTAATATTTCCTGTGCTGAGCATGTATCACTCTTACAACAGCAAATGAACTGTATTAAAATAATATTTTAATATTTTTTTTTTTTTTTTAAGATTTTATTTATTTATTTGAGAGAGAGAGAATGAGAGAGAGAGAGAGCATGAGGGGGGGAGGGTCAGAGGGAGAAGCAGACTCCTCGCTGAGCGAGGAGCCCGATGCGGGACTCGATCCCGGGACTCCAGGATCATGACCTGAGCCGAAGGCAGCCACTTAACCAACTGAGCCACCCAGGCGCCCTAAAATAATATTTTAAAGAGTATTCCTTTTTGTGCTGCAGGAAGAAGAGAGACCTGGTTGACCGCATGTCCACATCTGGGCCCCCCAGCGATGTGGATGGACTGGCAGGTGGCCCGGGGAGGGTGTGGGGGTGATGTGGGAGCTGCCCAGCTGATGGCGTGGGGAGTAGCTGAAAATAAGGGCGGGGTCATCGTCGTACCCTGAACCGGTCACAGGGAAAAGGAATTTGACACCTGAGTGGATTCAGAGAACAGAAGCAGCATTGCTGGGGGAAGCCACGTACTTGCAGGGACCCAACTCTTGGCTGAAGAGAAGAAAGGATAGCCAGCCTGGTAAACTGTCCAAGCTTTGAGATAACAGCCTAGGGGAGGCGGTGAACCCTTCATCGGGGAGCGTTTGACAGGACACTGCCGCGAGCTTCCCTGCAGGCCTGCGGGCTGGAGGAGAGGAGCTCAAAGTTCCCCTTCTGACTGTTGAGGGAGAAGGAAAAAGTGGAAAGTAGAGAAATCATTACCCTCATGGTCAGGAGAGGGGCCTCTCAGCCAGGTTCAAGAGCTGGATGCACCATTTATCAGAGGTCCATCCTGGGTAAGTTATGAAACCTCTTTGTACCTCAGTTTTCTCATCTGCAAAATGGATATAATAGCAGGACATAATGATAAATAATGGAATAGCATAAATGATAAATAAAGGCGAGAGCATGAAAAGGGCTTATTTGCGGAGCTCAGTAAAGGAGAGTGGTGGCCACGGGTTATTTTTCAAGGCCCCAGAGGGCCCGGCCTCCTGCCTTTACTACCTCACGCGTCAGCCGGCTCACAACTAGCATCAGCCTCTGTTGGTCAAAAGTCCTCTCCTGTGTTTGGTCGAACTACTTTTATCCCCGGTTCTGCCTGATTGAGTCAAGCTTCCCGCTCTGCCTCTGAATCCCCTCACCAGGTACATATCCTCCAGGCAGGCTGCTCTCTTAGCTTGGTCTCCTTGGCCTCCCTCCCCACGCCAGTGCCCAGAATGTAAGGATGGACCCCGTCTCCGGCCAGGAGCTGGGTGCCCAGGAATTCCGGCCCCGCCAGCCAGCGCATCTGTTTCTAATCAGCGCGGGGTGGCGCATTCTTTCTGCCGAGCGTGCAGGCCCAGAGCCTGGGGACAGCGCTAATTGATTGCTAAATGGATCTTGTCATTTCCAAAAGAGGCCTCCAGACCTGCCCTTTGCTCTGTCTCTGCTCCCTGCTGACGAGCTGAAGAATTAACTCGTCCACTGCCTTGGGAGCCAGGAGACCACGGTCTTGAACCTCAACTGTGGGGATTCATCAGGAGCCTTAGAGAAGCCCCCTGCTCTTTGTAAAGCGACCTACACAGCCTAAAAAGCACATCCCTGGACCCATGGATCCCATTTCATTCTCCTGGCAGCTTTGTGGGGCGCGCTGGACTGCGGTGGACCAATGAGGAAATCAAGGCTCAGGGGTGTGATCCAGTGGTTCCGGGTCACACAGAGTTGGTGGCAGGGATGGGACTGTCTTGAATCGGACTCATGCTGGGTTCAGGTTGTTCCCCAAAGCAGTGAATGGCCAGGGTTTGCTGGGGGGCAGGGAGATGGCGCAGGGGCTGCTGACCTGGGCTGTCTGGGTTGTCGGGTGTTGGGCTGCCCTGCAGGAGGTGACCACCAGGATGGGGAAGAGGCCACTCATGTTCAGGGCTGAGGGGTGGCTCCCCCAACCCCAGAGAACCCGCAGCCTTCCTTCTCTGGCAGTAAGCCCCTCTCATCCCAGCATCTTCATGTCAAGGGCCTGGGTGTCCCCAGCACTCACCAGAGAACGAGTCATCAACCGTGTCCTCGTCTGTCTCCCAAGGTTGAAGGCAGGGATTGTTGTCTTTCTGTCTCTAAGTCTCTGCCTGGAACAGGATCTGCTCGTAGTAGGTGGTCAGTACATGAATGTAGCAGGAGTGACTCATCCCGACTTTCCCTCTGATCTCATTCTTCTGAGTCTCTTGGCAGAGTTGATCAGTGAGAACGAGATTAAAACCTACTTCCAGCAGAGCAGTTCAGCACTCTGATATTTTGGCTCCTGACAAGAATCCCCGAGCTTCAGTGTTTGTATCTGGCAAATGGGGATGAGTTCATGTGTGTTTACCCTGGGCTGGTTGGAGGACCAACTGAGATGATAAAAGCTTGAGCACTATACTCCTGTAAAGAGTGTGTGTGTTTGTGTGTGTGTGTGGGGGGGGTGGATGGGGGGGAAGGGTTTGCTCTCATCTCTAATGGATTCTGGACTCTATTCTCTTCCAGAACCTTCTTTACTGGCCCACACGGCCAAAAGGGCTTATAAAAGAATTGGGGTACATATGTACCCCAGTCTGTAAAACTATGTGTAAGTACTCAGAGTAAGTCTTGGTTCAGACTAAATGGCTCATATGGGCAGAAACCAGAAGAAAGGGATGTATTCAGCTCATGTGGCCTGGATCCTGGGTTCCCACCACCTCAGCCGCCCCTCCTCTGTCCCTCCCCTGCGTCAATGAAGATTTTGGTTAAGAAATCAAAGAGAACTACATTCAACTCCTGGATCTCTCATCCTTCCTAGCTGTGTGACTTTGGGGAAATTACTTAACCTCTCTGATCTTACCATGTGTAAGATGGGTACAATAGCACATCTGATAGGATTATTGGAAGAATTACTGAAAAAATAAACAAAAATATGCTCCACAGTGGTGGCAAGTGACAGGTGCTCCATAAATATTAGCTACTCCTGCTGGGCTGGAAGGAGCACCCCATTCAGCCGCTCAGACCTCTGCCATCTGATGCCCTAGAGACACACTGCTCTCAGAGTGGCCTCCTGGCTTTCTGACTGCAGAATCCAAAGGCCCCTCGATTCTGACCCTTTAGGGACGCTCTAGTGTGGGGCTGTCCATTCCAACACCTCTGGGTGCCAACATTAGGCACCATGACCTACTTAGTCTTCCCCAGCAGCTTTCCTCCCTTACTTTCTGGACTACAATCCCCCCTTCGTTCTTCTCCTGTTTCTTGGCCATTTCTGCTCTTTCATCCAGTCCTAAAACACTGTGTATTTTTCTCAGTCTGGAATCACCAGAGTTTATAGGATGGAAAACCCGGTCTCTGCCCACAAGAGCTTCTAGGCTGACACTACTCTGCTAACTGCCATTGAGGACTGATGGGGGCTTAGTGCTGTGCTGAGTGCTCTTATGTATTATCCCATTTGGCATTTGCAGAAGGTGCCAGATGGACCAGGGCTCAAATCCCAGCCCTGCCACATCAGATGCTGGGGTGGTGGCAGCAGATTGTCCGTGGGTCCTCTCATCAGCCAGGAAGGAGCTGATAGGTGGGACCAGGCAGGGCTGACTATGCCAGGGCCCAGGGATGGTGTGGGGGTGGGCCTGCCCATCAGGCTCAGAGCCCCAGGCTCTGGGGCAGGCACAGAGAGAAAGGGCTGGGGATTCAGAGTTGCAAAACTAGCATCTGATCTGCTTTGCCACTTACTTGCTGTGTGACCCTGGGCAAGTCACTTTACCTCTTTGAGCCTCAGGTTTCCGTGAGGCCCAGTATGTAAGAATACTCGTTAAGTAGGATGCTTGGCAAATTACTGTCATAATTAAAGCACTTTTAGGGATAGTACCCAGTTGGATCGTAACAGAGAAGTGATTTGCTGAGGTTTCAGCTGAGCTAGAGATCCCACTGGATCTTCTGACCTCAGTGGGGGGCACCATTCACTCAGTCCCTCAAGGTTGAAGGTGTACCTGCTCAAGCCAGGCTCTAACTCTTTGCTGTCGCAGTTGCCTTCTGCAGTCATCCTGGCGATGGCATGACCGTGTCCATTTTATGAACGAGAAAATTGGGACCTGGAGACGTTAAGTGCTGTGCTCGGGGATCACACACGCAGTAGCGGGAACCAGGTTCTGTCCAGAGCTGTGCTTCTCCCAACACAGGATACGGCCGCGTGGTCCTCGCATTCACCAGCCCCCAGCTGATCCGTGCTTTGGTTTCCTGAACATTCTGGCCTCCCAGGAGCTGTATGAACCGTCTCGCCCATCTTACACAGTCAACAGCGGTAAACAAATTAGCGTTTTGTGACAACCTGTTTCCCAGCAAGTGGTTGTCCCTGGGAGAACTGAAAGACATTTTAGAATGAGAGAGACTGGCCTGTGGGATATCCTTGGGACTTTCCAGAGCCCCCAACGCCCTGCCTGTAAAAATCACAGCAGGTATGATTTATTTTGAGCACATCACCCCCTGTGCTAAGTGACTCTGAATGAATTGTCTCATTTAATGCTGACATTGGCCCCGTGGGGCAGATGCTATTTTTACCCTCAGGTTATATAAAGAAACTGAGGTCAGGAGGGTGCACAGCTAAGGAAGTGGTGGGGCCAGGATTTGAACCCGGGCAGTCTGGTTCCACTGCCTGAGCGCTTAAGCCGTATCCCAGGGCAGGAGGATCCGAGGGTCTCAGAGGCGCCTTACAACTCTGTGATTGGCTGGGCCTCCTCTCCCTTTCTCTCACTCCAGCTGGCCTCCTCCTCTCGTTCTGGAACCTTCCTTCCCTCTCTGCTTGGCGACCCTGCTGGAGAGCCTGGCAGAGCCCAGGTGGCCACATCTATGCCTGGTCCCTGCCCGAATCTCCCTCAAAGCCCCGTGCTCTTCCTTGGCAGTCCAAGGCAGAGTTGGCTGCGAGTTTATGTTAACATTTCAAAGATTTATTCTGCTCTCTGAAACTTCTCTTCCTTTGCCTTGCACTGTTTATTGAAATAGTTCATAGGATACTGTTAAAGACTAAAACAAAAGTCAATAGAAAAATATTTATGGGCGCCGTTGGGACCGCGGCCAGGTAATGATGTTTGAAAATGATTCTCTTAGATTCACAGTTAGAATGCTGGGCGGAGGGAGCAGGGACTCACTTTTTGGCTAAGTTCTGTGGTTTTACACCCTGCTTCCCAAGGATTCAATCTGATTATTCTTCCTCCTTCTGGAGAGCTGTTAATTTTGTGAGGCCGGGCCTCTCCTAGGTGAGGTGGCTTGGGGGGCGGTCCCCAAAGTCCTTCTGTAATTTATTCCTACAGGCTCTGTATTTAGCATAAATTTCTTGTCATTTTTGGCATGTGGATTATTCTTGCCAGCTTCCAATGTAGATGTGAGATTTTCCTCTACGAGGCATTTCTGTCGTAAGCTGGGAAAAGGAATCAAAAGTCTGTCCCTAACAACTATCTTCCCCAAAGTCTGAGCTGCTAGCTTCTCAAAGGAGCTTCTCTTCTTCTTCTCCTCTAATAAAGTCCCTAAGAAGCCAACGGGGGCCGGAAGGGCCTAGGTAGGTGCGGAGTATCAGCTGGGTAGGCCGGGGCCAGACCTAGAGGTTCCGAGCGGGCCAGGGCCAAAGCTGGGGCAGGGGGTCCGAGGGTGGGGCCCAGGGCAGGCAGAGGCCACAGGCAGGAGTGTTCCACACAATTATTTAAATAAAACGGAAACTCTTTGTGGTTTTTGTTTTTTTTTTTTAGAATTAAAGTTGTTAAATATTTGTATTAAAACCTTTTTGCAGTTCTGAAGTTCAATGTCTATCTAGTTGACAACACAAAAAATGGGCATCATGTTTTAGGTATATGTCTGGACTTAGGTGTATTCAAATTTCAGATGAATACAAATCGTTTATTGCAGAATTTCTCAGTCACTCTTGGAAATACCATAGCCATTCATGAATAGCTCTCAAACCACTCATAGGGCCACAGAAAGAAGCAAGAAAAGTACTCAGCACTCCTGGAAAGTGGTACATGGAACGCAAGGATGCGTTCCTGCCCTCCGAGAAGAAAGGTTCTATAGGTTCTTTGATTTGTCTTTTACCCAGGTAGTTCTGGTCCTTATAGCCTCTCTGCACAGTGTGCAACCTTGGTAGCAGTATAATCCACAAATCTTCATGGTACGTGAGGGGGGAAACACGGGATGATAGCAGCGTTGGGGCATTTCCCGGGGCCTGGAAGGTGTCCGTTTGGGGGCAGATGTGTGGGGTTGGGGCTGTGCTGTCTGCTGTCAGGGCCGAGGGCCAGATCCTGAGTGACAGAGGCACTCAGGTGTTTGTTAATACATTTATTTATGTGTGTGTGTTTGTCATATGCAAGCCCATGTACCTCTTTTTTTTTTTTTTTAACCCCATGAAAGTTTGATTGTGGGGAGCAGCTTTCTGGTAATGGTGTGCTGGACTGCAGGACTGGGAATATTTAGCCTGGGGGGAAAAATATCTTTTTTTATCTGCTTTGTTCTTACCCTTTTCTCTCTCTTTTTCTTACTTTCCACTACCCCCCTTATTCTCCCTGAAGGAGTGTCATGAAGACACTTACCCCATGCTGTTGCAGAAAGTTAGAACTGGACCAGGGGGTGGTCATTACAGGGAGAGGACTCTTGACTCAGTGCAAGTCAAGGGGTCTGCCTGGCGGAGGAGGTGGGCTACCTGCCCCTGGAGGTGTCCAGTCATGGGTTCATCGTACTGGAGGATTTCTTCATTGGCTAGGGAGCTGAGCTGGAGAAAGATTCTTTAATCCTGATCCTCCCAGGGACTCCTCATTCTGATATTCTCTGGAGGGAATATCATCCTTCCCAGTCTTAATTTGGAAATTGAGTTATGGGTAGGGGTGGGGTGGATGGGTGGGTTGAGACTTAGACACTGCCAGGGACAGAACCAAAATAGTCAGCTATAACTCCAGTGTGACCAAGCTTGGGAGGATTGAGATTTCCGGCAAAGTGCTGGGTAGAATATCCCCCAGCCTCCCATTTCTGCACCATTTCTTGAGAAGCCATTTGCTTTCCCAATCAGAGCTACTCCCGTTATTAATGATCAGAAGCTCATTAATAGGAGATAGTCTGAGGCTGTGGGAACAGATGCAGCCTCAGAGTCAAAGAAATGGATGCAAACCCCACTTCTGCCACTTACTAGGTGTGTGAACTTGAGCAAGGCAATTAAATTCTTTGAGACTCAGTTTCCTCCTCTGCCAATGGAGATAGTAACAGCCCTGTCTGCCATACAAGGTGGCTGGAGGGGTAAAGGGAGGAATGGATCAGAACATGGTTTGTCCATCAGAGGGTATCCATCAAAGGCCATCTACCCAGCATAAGAACAAGTGCTTCTCCTATGTTAGAGGAATCTCAGAATAGATGGGAAGTGGACACCCTCTCACAAGAGAACCAAAGGGAAAATGGCACATGGAAAGTGCCAATGACCTAGACTCAACTCTGTTCTTCCCTGGGTCCTTGAATCCCAAGGGAGTGACACAAAAGCCCTTTGTCCTGCCAGTGAGATTCAGAGATTTCTAATGCAGTGCTGCCAGAAGAGGGGTCTGGGGTCCAGTGTTGGTGGGGTCAGGAATGGCATCTGTGAGTGCTTAATCACAGCAGTACCAATGACAGATGGATGCAGAACATGGCTGGGTACCTTTTCAGTATTCCTTTCTTCCTCCTCAAAAGAAGCATGATTTTATTTAGCTATCTGTCCCTTCCCCCAGATGGTCCAGGTGCCTTGGGAAAAGCTGATCCCACCCCAGTTTTAAGAGTGGACCTGATTTAAGAAATCTCATCTCTTGGGGCGCCTGGGTGGCTCAGTCCTTAAGTGTCTGCTTTCAGCTCAGGTCATGATCCCCCAGGGTCCTGGGATTGAGCCCTGCATCAAGCTCCCTGCTCAGCAGGAAGCCTGCTTCTCCCTCTCCCACTCCTGCTTGTGTTCCCTCTCTCTCACTCTGTCAAATAAATAAATAAATCTTAAAAAGAAAGAAATCTCATCTCTCTTGCCAGGGACTGGTTCAGAACTCCAGACATAAGCCAATCAGCTCCAGGAATTCATTGGTCAGGGCTAGGCACATGACTTAGTTTGGACCAATTAGACTAAATGGTAGGATTTCCATTCCATGGTGAGGGAAGGGGCTCGTTGGACTTGAACACATAGAGTATTGCCAGCACTCTAAGAAGCCCCTCTATTTACCTTCCCCATTGACAATCTCCTCCCTTCTCCCAGAAATAACTACTCTCCTGTCTTTCAAGATATTTCTCTTGCTTTTCATTTGATTTTAACACCTATGTATTGCTCTGTAAAAAAATACTGATATATTTTGCATATTTTTGACATATAAATTTTTGAAGAAACTGAGTTACACTAAATGTATCCTTTTGTATTCATTGCACAACATATTTGTAAGCTTCATCCGTGTTGTGGTTCGTTCATTTTCATTGCCATATAGTACTCCATTTATGAATATGCTATCATTCCTTTATCCAATCTGTGTGGAGATTCAAGCTGTTTCTAACATACTGGTTTAACAAGAAACCTGCTGTGGACAAAGAATTGTTCATGACTCTTGGTACAGATACACCTGAGTTTCTTTAGATATGTTTTTGTTCAACTTGATCAGAAAATGCCAAATTGTTCACCGAAGTGGTTGCACCAACTTATATGTCTTATAAACAATGTATGAGAGTTCCTGTGGCTCCCAGTCTCACTAAACACTTGGTAGTCTCGGAATTTGATTGTCTTGATGATATGTATGCAATAATCTCTTTGTGGTTTCAATTTGCATTTTCCTGAATATTAATGAAATTGAGCGCCTTTCATATGTTTTTAGCCATTTGGATTTCTTCTTTTGTGAAATGCCTAGAAAAATTTTTGCCAATTTTTTATGGGGCTGTTATTTATATAGCTTTTTTATGGTAATCTTTTTCTTTTTTGTGTGTGTTAAAATGCACATTGCATAAAATTTACCCTCTTAACTTGAAGTTCAGTGGTATTAAATACAGTCACATTGATGTGCAGCAGCACTGCCGCCCATCCCTGTAACTCTTGTCAGCCTTGTCAATCTGACTCTCTCTACCTGTTAAACAATCCTCCCCAGTCTCTGCTCCCCCCAGCCCCTGACAACTACTGTTACATAGTTTTGATATCAGTTTTTTGGTTAGTTCTATGTGTTGCAAATATCTTCTCTCTGTGAACTTTTTCCTTTTGAAGACAACTCCGTAATTTTAAAGTAGTTAAGATTATTAATGTTTTCCTTTAGAATTTGTACTTTTTGTGAGTGTGCTTGAGAATTTTTTTCTCAGGGCGTCTGGGTGGCTCAGTCGTTAAGCGTCTGCCTTCGGCTCAGGTCATGATCCCAGGGTCCTGGGATCGAGCCCCGCATCGGGCTCCCTGCTCGGCGGGAAGCCTGCTTCTCCCTCTCCCACTCCCCCTGCTCATGTTCCCTCTCTCGCTGTGTCTCTCTCTGTCAAATAAATAAATAGATAGATAGATAGATAGATAGATAGATAAATAAATAAATAAAATAATTTTTTTTCTCTATGCTGACATCTCGAAGATACTGTCCTATTTTGTCTTCTACACTTGTCTCTGACCTTTAAGTTTTTACTCCATCTGGAATTGACTTTTTTGTATGGTGTGAGATAGGGGTCCAGTTTTCACCCTCCTGCCCTCACAGAAAGTGCCCAGCTGTCCCAGACATTTATTGCAAGGTCTGCCCTTTTTCTCCTACTCTGCAGCCCATCTCAAGTGTCCATATAAGCACGAGTCTATTTCTGGGCTCTCTCTTCTGTTCCATTAGTTTCTATCCCTGAGCCAATATCATACTTAGTTACTATAGATTTATAATAATCTTTATATTTTGTCAGCCAAATTCTTCCACATTGTGGGAAAAATTTTAGGAGTGTCTTGATTATTTTTGGCCCTTCATATTTCCATATAAAGTTTAGAATTAGCTCATCAAATTCCACAAAAGAAAAAAAAAGCAGCTGGGATTTTTTTTTTTTTTTTATTGGGATTGCACTGAATCTATAACTCAAATTGGGGAGACTGTTGAGTTGGCCAGCCCACCAACATGGTATATTTCTGCTCTTATAAGTCTTTTAAAATGGAGCTTTATTGAAGTAGGATTGATTGACAATGTAATAAACTGCACGTATTTAAAGTGTATAATTAGGTAAGTTTTGACAGCTGTATGTACCCATGAAACCAACACTACAAATAAGATAATGAACAAATCCATCAGCCCCAAAGATCTCTTCCTTCCTATGGGTCCTCCTTCCTCCCCAGCTCTTCCCACCCTCCCCTCCACAATGCTGAGCGGCTCTTTGTTTGCTTATTTTGCATCTGTATACTTCTTTGGGGAAGTGTCTGTTCAGATCTTTTGCTCATTTTAACTGGGTTGTTTTATTATTGAGTTTTGGGAAATCCTTATATTCTGGGCACAACTCCTTTATCAGATTTTTGCTTTGCAAATTTCTTTCCCCCCAGGCCATGGTTTGTCTTTTCATTCTCTTAAGAGTATCTTTTTTCTTTTTTAAATAAGTTTAACAAAAAAAATTTTTTTATTAACATATAATGTATTATTTGTTTCAGGGGTACAGGTCTGTGATTCATCAGTCTTGCACAATTCACAGCGCTCATCCTAGCACATATCTCCCCAAGAGTATCTTTTGAAGAGCAGAAGTTTTAATGTGGATGAAGTCCCGTTTATCGATGTGCTCGGTTATGGATTGTGCTTGTGTTGTCACAGCTAAGAGATCTTTCCTGACTCAAGGTTGCAAAGGCTTTCTCGTGGGTTTTAGTCTAATAGTTTTAGGATTTACATTCAGGTCTGTCATCCATCTTGAATTAACTTTTTTTCATGATGCAAGGTATGGGTCAAACAAACATGATGTAATTCTGCTTTTATTGAAGTCTTTTTTAAAATGCAGATTTATAATTATGCCACAAAGAAATTGCATACCTTTTGTTATTTTCAGATTTATTTCTTTGGTGCTCTTGTAAATAGTATTTTTTTTTTTTTTTTTTTTAGAAACAGAGAGAGAGCACGTGCATGCAAGCAGGGTCGGGGAGGGGCAGATGGAGAGGGAGAGAGAATCTTAAGCAGGCTCCACGCCCAGTGTGGAGACCTATGTGGGGTTCGATCTCATGACCCTGAGATCAAGACCTGAGCCAAAATCCAGAGGCAGATGCTTAACCAACCGAGCCACCCAGGCGCCCCATAAATAGTATGTTTTAAAAAACATTCATCTACACTTTTGGTGGCTGGTATATAGAAATGTGACTGACTTTACGTGTATTGATCTTGTACCTAGCAATATTATCAAACTTTCTTATTTAATAATTTATCTGTAGATCTTTTTAGACTTTCTGTGTGCACTATTTATATTATCTTCAAATTATGACAGTTTTGGTTTTTCCTTTCCAATCCTTTTATTTCTTTTTCTTCTTTTTGCACAAGATTTATAATAGTTCTATTTTCTAGGTGAATTTAACCTTTTACCATTATGAAGTGACCCTCTTTGTCTTTTGACTTAATGTTTGTTTTGTCTGATGTTAATAAAATGACTATAATAATTAACACAATATACATAAACTTTCTTTTGGTTACTGTTTGCATGGTTTATCTTTCTCATTCTCTACATTCATCCTTTCATGTATTATGTGTCTTTTGTAAATAACACATAGCTGGATTTCTATTTTTAATGCATGTTGTTTATCTTTTGACTGGAGTAATTGTATAATTATTATAATACATATCTTTGGGTTTAAATTTACCACCTTACTGGTGCTTTCAAGGTGTCAGCAGGGCCATGCTCCCTCTGGGGACTTGTGGGTGGCTCATTTCCTTGGGTGTGTGTGTGTGTGTGTGTGTGTTTCCTCCAAGTTGCTCATTTTCCTGAGAATTTTATCTGTGGTAATTCTTTGAGGCCTGAGTTAAGATGATTTGCTCTGCAGAGAGAGGAGGTGCTACCAAACCAGGACACCTTAAACCAAGTCTCTGCTTGAGGTTGCTTTTGTGTTTGTTTTAGTCTCACAGGTGCATGAATTCAGACTACAAACCCGTGTGTGGGCCCGCTTGTGGTTATGGATGTTCAGGGGAATTTCCCCCTGTTACCTCTCCCCCGTGCCAAGGTGTCAGACAGCAGAATATTTTTCTTATTCATCCTTTCTGCTGGGTCCCAGCTTTATGCGGGGTGACCCATGAGATCTCCCACCTAGGTGGGCCCTAGGCTTTATCTCCTGGTCCCCGGTGCCCATGCAGTTGTCAGCATGGAAATCACAGTTATTAGAGCTCGGCAGAGACCTTCAGCTAGCTTTGATGCTTTCTTTTGTATTGGGATTCCTGGTGATTTTCTTGTGGGGTCTATCGGTTCCTTACTGTCATGTTTTAAGTGATGGTCCAAAAACTTAGCTTATCCTTACTAGATACCAGAAGTCTCAAGGAGAGAATTTTCTATCTCCGTCTTGAGTGCCCCCGCCACACCCACTTTCCTCATCACACTGCGAGTCGGGCCTTGCGACCCCACCCCACCTGTCCTCCCATGACGTTGGAATCCAGCCTCGGCTGCTTGTTCACAGTCTCAGCACTTGAGCACCTTGTGGTTCTGCCCTTGCCCACCGCCCCCTCTCCCTGCCCGCTGCTGTGGTCTTCCACTCTTTAACTGGGAAAATGACTCCAAGTGATTGTCTCTCCTGAGAGCTTCTGTCTCTTGCTGAGCTCGAAATGCAAGGCTGCAAAGTAGGATGACCACTTTGATCCTCCATTCTCTTCTTCCAAGGCTCCCTGCCTCCATGCTGCTCTGGGAGCATAGCACTAACGGGTGCAGGCCAAGCTGGCTCCAGCAGAGAATGGATAAGGCACCTTATGTCCTATCATGTGGGAGTTCACAGCATGAGGGGACTCAAAGCAGCTCAGTTTGCCCTCATCGACACCATTCTCCCCAGGTGTGGGAGAAGAGCTAACCAGCCCTCTGTGTACTGGAATCAGATGGGGCCAAAGTGAGTATGTTAGCTGAAGGGAACTTGCTCTCCTCTTATGCTCACCATGGGCAATGCACTTGTCGCTCCACCAGTGAATAGGCGAGGCCTCAGAGCTTGGGTACCTGTGTTCAGCCCTAGGACCCAGGACAGAATGGAGTCAGCTCTTCAACATCCACCCTCAGGCCCCTCCCCCGACCTCACATGGAAAGTCAACCCCATCTCTTTTCTGTCTTGGAATACATCTTAGCCAGCAGGAGACCACACTCGCTTTCTTTTCTAGATGAAGAGTCATTTATTTTAATTACTTAATACATTTATTTAATTACTTAATACATGAAGTTTTTATGATGACAATTATTCAGATCTACTATCTTAGCAACTTTCAAATATGCAATAGAGTATTACTAACTCTAGTTGCCAGGCTGTCCATTACATCTCCATGACTTATTTATTTTATAGCTGGAAGTTTGTACCTTTTGCCCCCCCTTCACCCATTTTGTCTATCCCCTGCCTCCGGCAACCACCTGTTCTCTGTACGTATCTAGGAGTGAATTTGTTTGTTTTTGGATTTTCCATATACGTGAGCTCATATGGTATTGTCTTTCTCTTTTTTTTTTTCCACTTAGCATAAAGCCCTCAAAGTCCAACCATGTTGTCACAATTGCCAAGATTTCCTTCTTTTTTATGGCCAAATCCTATTCCATCGTGTATAGACACCACATTTTCTTTCTCCATCCATCCATGGCTGAGCAGTTAGGTTGTTTGCATGGCTTGGCTCTTGTAAATAATGCGGCAGTGGACATCGGGGTGCCGATAGCTCTTTGGGTTAGTGTTTTTTGTTTCCTTCTGATAAATACCCAGAGTAGAATTACTGGATTATGGTAGCTCTTTCTTTTTTTTTTTTTTTAAGTTTTTGAGGATCATACTGTCCTCATTCTTTTTTAATCCTGCAAAAAATTCTCTGCAATAGGTGAGGCTATGCTGGTCCACTTAATTCTTCCTTTACTGATGGGCAGGTAAGCAGTTTCCAGTGGCACCCTATCACCAGGAACGCTGCAGTGAGCATCACTGGATGTACCTCTTTGAGTTTGCAGGATTGCCCTCTCCCCCCACCTTCCTCCCCTTCCTTTACTGGCCGTGAAGCTGGTCAAATTGGCAACTGTATCCGGTGACAAATGCTTTGGTGCTTCCTTCGTAGATTAAAGTTCTGGTCAATTCTGGGCTTCAAAATTTCCTACTCTACAAGATGTCAGTAAGTAAAGTTTTGGGGCCCTCTGTCAGGGGACAAAGTCCAGAGCTTTGCTCCTGACCCCCCCCCCCCCAGGCTGGGTTCCTGAGGCTGTCCGGCCTTTCTTGAGGCCAGGTGGAGGTACCACAGTGTTCGAGTCGGGCTACGGGATCGAGGGCAGCACAGCCCGCCACGTGACCGGGACTCCTTCCTGATGGTAGTTTACATGATTGTCCTCCTACCAGAGTAGATGCTTTTCTGCTCAACCTAATGAATGTCTTTTTCTCACATACAAGTACGTTGGGAGTTGTCCCTTCCATTTTCAGCAGCCGAGGTGAGTTGGCTCAGGGTGTCTGGGGTGAGGGATATGAGAGGGTAAGTCAGACATGAGAACCGGAATATTATCCCTCAGCAGCTTAAGTGGGGACTGAGAAGGAGACCCATATTCTTTTGGAAAGAGCTTTCTACCAGTCAAGTAATTTGGACTACCAGGAAGTTACCCGAAAGGTGGGAGTGCCTTCCAGGCGCTGTCAGCTGCGGTGGGCCGCCCCCATGCGTTCTCTGCAGGGGGAACCCCCCCCCAACATGACTGATGTCACAGGGTCTGCTTCAGTGGGGAAGGCATTGAACTTAGAGTCTGGAGATGGTGGGTCTGACTTCCTTGACCTCTCCAAGCCTCAATTTCCACATCTGTAAAATGGGTAGAGTAACACCTATTTCCAAAGGGTTGCTGGGACAGTCAAATGAGATCACTTATGTTAAAAAAATTTTTTTAAAAAAAACCTAGCAGAGTGTCTTTGTGTCATATAATGGAACGAGGATCTAATTCATCTGTAACACAGCCAACATGAGGTAATGATGGAAGGATGGGAGTGCCAGGGACTGGTGAGAAATACTGAAGAAGGAGCAGCTGGGAGGGAGGGACAGGCCCTGGGTCCTGAGCTTGGGTGAAAGCCCTGGGTTTGTCCTGCTCCCTTTGTTCTAATGCAAAGCTCACCAGGCAGCCTCTGGTTGCTAATTTGTTTTCCTACTGACCTTGGTTTGGGCCAGGGGACAGGAGCCGCCTCCTGGCATGAGGCACATTCCCAGGTTTGTTGTTTATTATTCATTTTAACTCTACACAGGGGGTCTCGTTAACCTCTTCCCAGGGAGGAAATGGAGGCTCAGGGATGCCAGGGGCTTGCTCGGGGTTGCTCTGCTGGCAAGTGGGGAATCCAGAGTCTGTCTGACCCCAGCATACACCACACCACACTTCCAGCAGCATCTCCTGGGCCCCCACACGAGGATCCTCGACCCGGAAAAGCATGCCTCCCTTGTAGGCTTCCAAGGGCTCAGTGGAGTCTTAACTTTGGGACTGGTTTCTTCCTCCCCTCCTTCCAACCTGAGACCGCCCTCCACCCTCCACCCTCCTGGGGACTTAAGGAAAACCAAGGTCCTGAATCAGCCACACCTGGGACTGGTGTGACTCAGCAGCCCCGATGGAGAGGGCCCCCGAGTTCCATCCGTCACCCGCGGACATTGCTGCACACGGATCGTCTTTCTTACCACCATGGCCCCTGCCAGCTTCTGGGGCTAGCCGGCCTGCCAGCTTGGCTGGGACTGGAGGCTGTGAGCGGCCAAGGCCACTGCTGGGTCTGCGTCGGTGCCCCACCAGCAGGGTGGCCAGCTTACCCCCAGGTTCCCTGGAAAGCCCTCTGCATGGTTTGTCCTCCTACCTCTGTGGTTCCGAGCACAGCCTTTGCGTTCGTGGAGATGGTGGACAGGCCAAGGGGTAGCTCTGTGTGCCCTCTGGACCCATTCTCTAACCTGGACACTTGGCAGGAATGAGCACCTGTCACTCAGCTTGCTCCAAGCAGCCACTAATGGGCCCAGAACACGGAGGCATCAGGTGACTGGGGCTCGGTTCATACCAGTGTGGCAGGGCTGGATTTTTTAGCTTTCTTTTCCTTTTCAATGACTATCTACTCTTCCTCCTTGGCCTGTGCTCTGACCACTTCTGTCAGGCCCACCTGCCAGTTTTCTCCTTTGCCACCAAGAAGCCACCTCTGGCCTCCTCTTATGAACCGTGTGCTTCATGGCAAGCGTGTGCCCTGGGCTTGAGGAAACAGCATGATCTTGGCCCTGCCTCTTCAGCCTCTGACACTCGGGAGGTAGATGCATGGGGCAGGGGGCGTCAGACTAAGAAATGGCCAGTGGAAGAAGTCACTCTCACTGGCCGCTGCTGGCGGCCCAGAGCCCGGACCTTGAAGGGACCGTGATGAGAGGTTTGGTCTTGAGATGAACAACCTAGGAGCTGCCATCAGGGTCTGACTCAGGAAACTGATGATATCCCCAGACAGTGGTTGTGGCAGGCAGAATCATGGCTGCCAAAGATGTCTGCATCCTGTTCCCCAGATCCGGTGAATATGTTACTTGACATGGTAAAACGGATTTTGCAGGTGTTGATAAAGGTAAGGGTTTTGACTTGGGGAGATTATCCCAGGTTATGTGGGTGGGCTCAGTGTTAACCACAGAGGTCCTTACACCAACACCACCTGCAAGGTTGTTTGAACTGAAGACTCTCCAGCTGCAGTCCTGACGTAGATGAGTCAGAATCCACATTTTCACAAGATCTCCAAGTGAGGTGCATGCATGTGAATGATCTGTCTTGCAGGCAGTATTAGACACATTGGTGTACAAAGAAAGGGGAGTAATCAACCCTGGTGAATGGAGGAGGGAGGGTCTGCTGCTAAGAAACAGGACTTCACTGAGGAGATGTCTGAAATGGGCTTTGAGGGATATGTAGGAGTTTTCCAGGAGGACAGTGAAACTGTATTTGCAAAGCTGTTGAGGCAAAACATAATGATATATTCAGGAGACTGTAAATAATTGAGTGTGGCGGAAGGGTCAAGCAGAGGTAGGACTGGAGAAGTGCCAGAGCAAGGTCACCACGTCGGAAGGACGGTCTGGTTTTGATCCTGCAGAGGAGAGGTGTTCAGACTGAGATATTCTCTCCCGGGGGCACCTCCTCCTTCTCTGGGCCACTGGGGCTGATCTGCTGTATGAGCTCTGCCACTTTTCTAAGCCTGTTATCATGCTCCCTTTTCCTCTGGTTCCCACCCTCTGCCGGCAGCACTGGTTTCTCCATTCCTCTTAGGAGCTCAGCATCACCCGGATGTTAAAGTCTGTCTTCATTGCCACTCTTGACTCTCACAATCATGCAGCTGCTGTACCCACTTGACAGAGGGGAAAACTGAGGCTCAGAAAGGGAAAGTGACTAAACAGGTTCCCTCAGAAAACCTGGGGTGAAGTCCAGACTGGAGCCGGGCTGCTTATTGTTGGCTGATAATGACCTTGTATACTTGGCGTGTTAACACTGGCCTTCTATGTCTCTGCCAAAGGAATGAATCAGGAAGCATCCTCGGGCATTTGAGAGGTGGCACAGGTAGGAGCTTTCACCTCCCTGTGTTTCACAGACTGCGTGCAACTTCTTGGCCAGTAGGTGGGGGCACCTGCTCCCAGCTGGGACCACTGGAGGGCTCAGCCCCCCTCCTTAGATGAAATAGTAGCTGTGTCAGGTGTGTGGGAGGCCTGGAGTGTCTGGGGAAGGTTTGCCAAGGAGCAGCCAACTAGCTCCTCGGGAGCCTCCTAGCCAGCACTGCAGATCTTTGCAGTGAAGTCTGACCTCAGCCATGGTCTCTGAGTGCCCTCTCTCCTGGCAACTCAACACCCCCATTCGTCTGTACCTTTCCTCAGAGGACCTTCTTCTGCCCTGTGATCATTTTTAGTTTCTCTGCACCCTTTCCCCACATTTTTTTCAAATGCCATGACCCCAAAGGGACCTCGTGCTCTGCCAACAACCATGGAGCCAGGGAAGCCGTCCAATCCTGAGCCCATCGAAGAGCAAGACTTTTCCCTCAGGGATGGGTACACTGATCCCATGATGGTTAATAGGGAACCTACAGGGCTCGGGTTTGAATCCCAGCCCTGCCTCTCAGCTGTGGTACCTGGGATTCTGGGATTGACTACGGACCTCGCGGAACCTTCATTTCCTTCTCTTTTGCAAATGGGGCCCCACAACCCTCTCCCCCTGGAGGAAGCTGGGTTCTCCTGAAGAACTACCCTCACCTGCAGCCAACTGCTTTCTGCTACACTGGCAGAACTTCTAATGCTCTGGTGTTTAATGACGTGATACCCAATGTTGCTACTTAGAAAAAAGCGACATGACTACCGTCAGGCCCCTCCCTCTCTGAGCTTCAGTTTGCTCGTCTGTAAATGGGGATAGTCATCCTGGAAATGGCGGAGTTTTTGTAAGACCCGGAAATGATGTGGCTGACTGACAGTTGTCCTCCCTCACATGACCCTGCTTCCTGGCGACCCATCCTGGCCAGTCGGAGCCCTCCCCTGGAAACTACTGAGATGGGTCCAGCCAGGAGGAGTCCTTTATTATGTGGGCAAAGCTGTAAAGGTGAGAGTCTGGAAGCTACGTGGGGCCATTTTCCTCCCCCACATGGCAAGATGGGTCTGTGGTAAGAATCAGGTCCACAAACCAAGAGGCAGAGAAAGATCCCCTGTGCATTGGAGTCCTGGTTCCAGTCATACGTGAGGCGAGCTCTCCCCTGCTTTCTTACCCTTTGTACTCATATAGGTTATTTTTTCTGGAAACTTTCCAGAACGATCTCACCCTTTTGTCTTATTTAGTTCAAATTGTGGTTTTGTCTGTGACTAATCAGGGTTGTGTTATCAGCCTGATTTTCAAGTGAGGAAACTGAGGCTCAGGGAAACTCAGAGAAACTGAGGCTTGCCCCAAGTCACTCAGTGAGTAAGTGCAGAGCTGGAGTTTGGACTTAGGACCTCCGTAGCCCCAAGCCCATGTCCTTCCCTCTGTCCCACATGGTCTCCTGTAAGCCACAGCAGGCCCCCCGGAGAAGCACCTCTGTTTCTTTCCCTAACAGCAGGAGCCTGTCAGGAAAACAGAAATCATGCAGAAGTTCAACAGAGGAAATTTACTTATTTATTTATTTATTTTAAAGACTTATTTATTTATTTACTTAGAACGCACGAGCGAGTTAGTGGTGGGGCAGAGAGAGAGGGAGAGAATCTCAAGCAGGCTCTCTCAGCTGAGCGTGGAGCCTGACGTGGGGCATGATCCCATGACCCTGAAATCATGACCTGAGCTGAAATCAAGAGTGGGACGCTTAACCAACTGAGCCACCCAGACGCCCCAACAGAGGGAGTCTAATATAAGGAGTTGGTTACACAGAACAGAAAAAGAAGCAAGGGAACCCTGAGGAAAAACCCAGAGAAAATAACTAGAGAAAGCAGCTCTCATCTCTAGGACGGGGGGACAAAAAGGGAAGAAGATGGGGTAGCAGAATCTAGGAGCTCCGAGGGGTCCCTGGAGCTCAGACACTGAGGAGGGGTGCCTCCCAGTCCTGTAGGTGCTGCTGAGCAGGCACGGTAGGTCTGGTTCTGGGGTGTTGGGCCCAGAGTCCAGGTTTATGGCTCCGTCTAGGTCCACTGCATGAATGGAAGGAGGGAAGAGGCTTCCCGTGGTCTAGGAGGCAGACTCTGGGGGCTGGAGTGACACCCTTGCCCTGTGCCAGTTCCCTCCATGCGAATTCTGACCTGCTTTGTCCCAGGTCTTCTTCAGAGGCCTCAGTGAGCCTGGACAGTTGACAAGGTGACGTCTGTGACCCCAGGCCAGGGCGCAGGGTCAGGATTTACTGTGGCAACGGACACCTTCCTAACCTTTCTGGAGGCCACCTTTTCACAGATGCATCTGCTCACATGTAAGAACTGACTTCAAGCCTTGATGAGAGTGTGGTGCTCTGCTTCAGCCCCTCCCCGAGGCCCCATCCCTGCCGCCCTATCTCTGCCACCCACCCCAGCCCTGCCGCATCAGGCCCTGCCGTCACTGGGTCAGACTCCAAGGCCTGGGAATCCTCTGGGGGCAGCAGCTGTTGAGCCCCTGAGGCTACTTGAGGCTGTCACACACACTCCCATCTCGCTTCCTCCTCCTACCTGCTCAGTGGATCTGAGGCAGAAGAAACAGGTTGGGATTTGGACATTAGTCATCCTTTGCTCTGACTGCAAGATGCTGGCAAGCTACTTGTGCTTCTCCTAAAATATAAAACGCTTGCAGCTTTATGGGTCCATTAGCCACGACCTCCCCATTCTTTATGTGACATATAATTTTTGTATATATCACACCTACATACACTACTAACCCTACAATTTACAATTAAAATTGTTGCTTTAAACCATCACATGCACTTTAAAAAAGGTGGACATGGTCTTTTATATTTATCCATAATTTTGCTATTTCTCACGTTCTTTGTTCCTTCCTGATAATCTGGGTTTCTATTTGGTATAATGTCCCCTCCATCTGAAGAACAGCCTTTAGAATTTCTCTTGGGCGGGTCTACTCGTGAGGAATTTTCTTGGTTTTCATTTACCTGGACATGCCTTGGTTTCACTTTCAATTTTAAAAGATATTTTTCATGAATATAAAATTCTGAGTTGACAGGTTTCCCTTCCCCCCCCAGGTACTTTAAAGATGTTGTCCCTTGGGTCACGGTGACTCAGTCAGTTAAACATCTGCCTTCGGCTCAGGTCATGATCTCAGGGTCCTGGGATCGAGCCCCACTTCAGGCTCCCCGCTCAGTGGGGAGTCTGTTTCTCTCCCTCTGCCCCTGCCCCCACTTGTGCTCTCTCTCTCAAATAAAAATAAAGATGCTGTCCCGCTGTCATCTGGCCTCCATTCTTTCTGATGAGAAGTCAGTGATATTTATATCATTCTTCTTCTGTATGAAATTAATTATTTTTTCTCTGGTTGTTTTCAAAATTTTCTCTTTGTGTTTGGTTTTTGATAGTGTGATTATGTGTCCAGGTGTGTACTGTGAACTTATTTCTGCTTGGGATTCACAAAGATGTTCGGATATATAAGTTTATGTGTTTCACCAAAATGGGAAAATTTCAGTTACTAGTTCCTCACACCTTTTTTTTTTCGCTCCCCATGAGCCTGGCACAGTGCAGGTTTTCTGGCCTTTACGGGTGAGTAACCCCAGTTGTCAGCTCCTAATGGGATTCCCTGGCTTCTACCCTTAGGAGGAAACAAAGGAAAAGAAAGCCCATTCCTGGGCAGCAGAGCTAAATTGTGGCTTTCCCCAGGGGCTGAGCCTAGGGGTTACACCAACCCAGGTCTGTGCTCAGCACAGCTGGCTTTTGTCATTTCTGGTTCCTCCCTACCCATCAGCGCTCCTGACTCGGAGACACTCGGAGAGACTCGGAGTCACGGAGCCAGGCTCCTCAGTGCCTCCCACCTGCCCAGTGAAGAGCGTTTCCAGGGCTTATCCTTGTGGCTGGAGAATCTCCGGCCACGCTCAGCCTGGCTGCCAGATGCTTGTGTTACAGCATCTGCCTTCTCCTGGGACTGCGCCCCTGGGCACGCCACTTGTCAGGCCTGGACACCTGTCCTTGCCCCATTCCTACCCAGATCCCTGCACCCCCAGGGTGAGACCTGCTTCCCTGGGTGCTCTCCTTTCCTGACTTCTGAGTAAGGACAGCCGCCCGACGTCACACGCTAACATTTGCTGTGTTTCTGCCTTTTCCTCCTGTGATATTGTGATTTATAACAAATATATATTTGCTCTTTGTCTTCATTTCTGGCACAGCGCTCCTAAAACACTTGGAATTTCCTAAGTGATGACAGCGGTGAAGGTGTCTTTTGTTATGTTAATTAGATGGCTTTTGGACCTAATCTAAGGATGGGGGCTGGTTGCCAGGAGAACCAATCATGTGATTAGAGGGTTGGAACTTTCAGTCCCATCTCCCTGACCTCCAGGGAAGGGAGAGGGGCTGGAGGTTGAATCAATTTCCAATGGCCAATGATCTCATCAGTCATGCCCATGTAATGAAACCTCCATGAAAGCCCCAAAGGACAGGTTCAGAGTTCTGGGTTGGTGAGTACATGGAGATCTGGGGGAGAGTGGGGTGCACAGAGAGGGCATGGAAACCCCAAGACCTTTCCCAGATCTTACCCTAGGCGTCTCTTCCACTGGGAGTTATATCCCTGCATAATGAACTGGTAATCTAGTTAAGTAAATGTTTCTCTGAGTTCTATGAGCCGCTCTAGCAAATTAAACTCAAGGAGGGGGTTGTTGGAATCAACAATCTACAGTCAGGGGGTGGGGTGGTGGGGTGGTGGGGTGGGTAGTGGTGTAGGACTGAGCCCTTTACCTGTGGAATCTGACTCTTATCTCCAGGTAGATAGTGTCAGAATTGAGTTGAATTGTAGGATATGTAGCTGGTATTGGAGAGCTGCTTGATGGTGTGGGGAAACACTCCCCCCTCACTGTCCCCCAGCTCATCCCCCACACACACTGGAATCAGTACTAGAATTATCTCGCCTTCCTCTATAGTCTGTCTTCCTGCCAATGAACTAGATTCATAGGGCCCTCATCTGTAAGGTGGGCATGATGATAATAATCCCTCCTACACAGAGACAGGGGATTCAGAAGCACTAAGCCAACTGTCCTCAAAGTGTGGTCCCCAGACCAGCAGCATCTGGTCACCTGGGTTAGAAATGAACGTTCTTGGCTCCACCTGAGTCAGAAACTCTAGGTGCCCTCCCCCGCCCCCCACAATCCGTGTTTTAACCGGCCTTCCAGGTGATTCTGATGCAGGTTCCAGCTTGGGAAGCACTGCCCTAAACTACCTGCCCTGGGATGTGAGATATGAATGGAGTCCGGTGTTCAGGGGACAGCCTCCCCTCCCCCTCCCAACCCCCCCACCAAATCAGTGCCTGTTTCACACCAAAGGTCCTATGAACACTTACGCTTTTTTAGTTTCCAAAAGATCATCGGTTGCCTTTGTCCTCCTTGGTGGCTCAGAAAACCCCAGGCTCCTACAGGTTGACTGGGGCAATGATGTGCGACAGTCGGTTTCCAAAGCCAGGTGAGACCTCCAGGAAACACTAACCTGTCCCAAGCAAAGCTTCTCAGGGGAAGGTCATAGCACCTTAGAAAAAATTCTTTTCACCTCTCCAATTTACAGAAATGAGGTCTTAGAGAGCCAAGAGTGTGTCACCCAAAGTCACACAGTAGAGCACAAAGCTGGCCCCAGCCCCAGGCCTACTGGCTTCTAAGCCTGCATCCTTAGCACTACCCCAGGGTTTCTGGAATTTTCACATGCACATAAATCCCTGCGGAGCTTGCTAACATGCAGATTCTGATTCAGTGGGTTCTGAGTTGGGGCCCCAGACGACCGACGAGGATGTTGCTCCAAGACCATCCTTTGAGTTGCGAGGTGCTACCCCACACTTCACCACGCATCCCTCCTCCCAGATTGATTTTTTGGATAAACTGCCAGACTAGGAGAGCAAACCCTTGCAGAACAGGAAAGAACCCTTACGTGCGGTCAAGCCACTGAGAACAAAGTCATGAGGAGAAAGCCATGGAGTTGGTGAGGTTTGATGAGCTGCAGAATCCCCAAGTGCCACTTCTAGGCAGTGCTGCTAGAAAATCTGTTAATTCTGGGCCCCTTCCTGGCTTGGAATCCGCTGACAGCCCTCCCTAGCCCTGCTTCCAACTGCCGCCCCCCCACCCCCCCCCCCCCCCCCGCCTCCCGCCAGCCGCCGCCGCTGGTCTCTGAGGCGGTCTCTGGGGCTCAGCACCTCAGGAAGCCCTCACCATGGCAACAGACGGTCCCTGCGCCAAACACACTCGTTACCGGAGCTGGAAAGAAAACAGCAAACTCTTCCTGACCCGACCTTTCCTGGGGGAACTCGGCCCGACTGGGAAAGTCTCCCCACCCCAAACCCCAAGCAGAGAGCCCTGTGACTCTCCTGGAATCTTAGCGAGAGAAAGAATTTTGAGGCTTAACCTGAGCTTACTCATGTTCCAGATAATGTGCCAGGGAGGGCACGGGGCTCCCCCAAAGCCACACAGCCAGTTTCTGGAGGGAGGGCCTGGCCCCTGGGTGGCTAGCAAGGCTCTGTTCCACTGAAGGAAGCTTCCTGAAGGGCAGGGGCCCTCTTCCTAAGTTGCAGCACTAATCCCCAACGTGACTGTATCTGGAGATGGGGTCTTTGGGAGGTAAATAAGGTTAAATAGTCATAAGGTTGGGGCCCTTAGCTGACAGGACTGGGGCCTTGTAAGAAGAGGGAGAGAGAGATCTCTCTGTATTTCTCTCCCTGTCATGTGAGGCCACGTTGAGAAGGCCATGGTCTACAGGCCAGGAAGAGAGCCCTCACCAGAACCCGACCATGCCGGCACCTTGGGCTTGGACTCAGACTCCTAGCCCCCAGACCGTGAAGAAATACATGTGCGTTGCTTTAGCCACCCAGTCTGTGGTATGTCGCCATGGCCACCTGAGCTGGCTAAGCCCACCTTTGAGTCAGTCACATTCTCAGTGTCCCTAGAGGAACCTGGATGTCCTCACGTGGTGCTTCGAGAACTCTTACAAACAATACCTTCTCCTTGGACTGCTGGGAAGCAAATTGGCTTTCTCCGCACTCCAGAATGCATCTGGTTGGTTGACTCTGTGTGTTAGGTTGGCCTGGGAGGTGAAAGCGGGTTGTGCTGGGTGTGGATGACAGCATGGCTTGGGGGGGGTCTAAGGGGACAACAGGGAGAGGATGAGGGCCTCAGTGCTGCCTCTCCTCCAGCACCTGGGGCCGACCCTCCTAACTGCCCCATTTCCACCGCCGCCTTCCACAGACCCAGTGCTCCAGCCTCGCTGAAAGCCTTATGGTGTCCCAAATGTGTCATGCTATTCATTCCCCCATATCTCCACACGTGCTGTCTACACTGCCTGGAACATTCCTTCCTCCTTTGTTCCCCTGGCAAAAACCCAGCCCAGTGTTTGGGGCTCCTCCTCCTCCGTGAAGCCTCCTTCACCAACACTCCTTGACTCCCATTCACTCATTCACTTGTAAAGAAGCAAACACAACAACTCAATACATACGGACATGCGCGAGCACACACACACACACCCTAGGTTCTTGGTTGCAAACAAGAGAAACCAGCTCTGGCTAATTTAAACAGAAGAGGACTTTATTAAAAGTATATTGGGTTGCCTCCAGATGACCCAGAATTGGGAAGCCGGGCTCCGGGCTCTGCAGCCACCAACAGAGCCGTGTGGCGCCCGCGCCAGGTGCGGGACGCTATGGGCACAGTGGCTGGCAAAGCCTTGCATAGCCAACCTGTTAGCGATGCCCCTGGCCGCTGCAGTCTCCGCCGACAGGGATGCTTCGGATCATCTCTCGGTCTTCTCCCTTCCTTGTAGCACTAGCTCCAGTTGAGACTCTGGGCCAGTGGATTCTGTCGGCAGAGCCTGGGTCACCTGTCATGCCCTGGCTCTGGAGTGGGAGGTGGGCTCCTTACTTCCCCAAGAGCCCTAAGGAGCGGGGGTGGCTTCCCCAAATGATAGAAGGGGATTCAGATGTTGGGTGGCCAAAATCATAGCAAATGCCTCCTGGATGTAGAATATGTATTTGGGGGTTTGAAAATTCTCACTATTCATGGTAGCTACGTCCTATGAAGTAACTATACACACTGAGTTAATGAATACGAACTATTGCTACTCTGGGAAACTCAAGCTTAAGGTCCTGTAAGGCTCTGACGACGACGTTTTTGTTAAGAGATCAGTACATACCGTTGTGTGTTAGACATCTTATTGAATACATATCGTTGATTCGCCGACCTTGAACTTGCGGCCGTAGCATCACAACCGGGGCTTGAAGGAAGCTTACCTAACGCACGTATTTTCTCTGTAAGGCACATCCAGCCCTCTCAGGAGCGCTAGCCAGCACTTGAGCACCATACTTAGAGACCACTTTAGTGAAATCACCCCAAAACACAAAAATGCTGAAAGCAGGTCACTAAATAGAGCATGCAAAGGACACCTGTTTACGGTGCAAGAATTGACAGAAGGCAGAGCATCTCCTCGTTTAACTTCATTGGGGAGTGTGCGCGTTGGTGGTGCTCACACTTTTTGCCTCTCTTGCCATATCCACGAGTAACTGATAGTGAGCATCGATTGGGGGGTTCTAAACAAATTTTAGCTAGTGAGCAAGTTTGAAAATATGGAATCTGTGAATGATGAGGACTGACTATATCATATATACTTATATATTATATAAATTATATATATAAATACAATCTTTTTAATACATAGAATTTTTCCATATGTATTTCCTATACATCTTGTTGTGGTAAGGCTTCTCACCCACTGAGGATGTCCCTGTTTCAGGGGACGGTGGATATCTGCTAGAACGACAGTGCAACATCATCCAGTTAGATTTTTACTTGACCCCAGAGCAAGACAATAAGCTTAAAAGAAGACATTGTAGAGAGCACCATTTTCTCAATTCCTCTGGCAGAGAGACTCTGGGGCTCACTGTTCCGGGGCAGAGGGCAGATATAATGCAGAGGAAGTAATAAGACTGAATATGACCCCTTCCGGTCCCAAGGGATTTTGTTAAGATGCAGCGTCCTTTCTTTGGGATAAGAATGAGCAAGGAGGTTTGGGGACCCTGAGAACATCAAGGTAGTGGCCGTGGGTCCAGCATTTAAGTCTGTAGGATGGTAAGTCTGAGCTGGCCTGGCTCCCTAGAGAGCTCCAAAGAAATGCACATCAGTTATAGAGAAAGAAGTGACATTTTCTTCACAGATCTGAGTGTAGTGTGAATATGTGTTCAATCCTGCTACCCATCAATCCCACAAACATTTAAATATTTGAGCTCCTGCTATGCGCCAAGTACTGTGCTAGATGCTGGAGATGATGCAGTAAAATGGTGGAGGGGAGATGTGAATCTTGTTCTTAAAGGAAACTTATGCCCTGGCACAGCCGGAAGGTGGTGGCTAAGTAGAGAAGGGAGATAAAACTCTTTGACCATTCACTCTGGGGACAGCTGTGTATTGGTATTGGGGGTCTACAACAAGGTGCAGGACTATCTGCCTTGTAGGAGCTCACAGTTCTAGGAGCGCGGTGCAGATGAGACAGCGCCCAGATAAATATTTGAAAGTGTATCAAGTGTACAGAAAACAGAGCATGGGATCGTGGGATGTCAGGGGACAAAGTGGCCACCAGCCACTGGAGATCAGGTAGGGTGTGGGTCAGACAGACTTCCTGGAAAAAGAGATCTTGGGATGGCCTTTGGGGTTCAGCTCCTGGGGTGTAGTGAGTGCTTAGGACAGCACAGTAGGGTGAAGCACAGCAGTTAAAGCTGTCCCAGTTTTGGGGGCGCCTGGGTGGCTCTGCTGGTTAAGTGTCCGACTCTTGGTTTTGGCTCAGGTCGTGATCTCAGCGTCCTGAGATCGAACCCTGTGTGGGGTTCAGTGCTCAGTGCAGTCTGCTTGTCTCCCTCCCTCTGCTCCACGTCCTCACCGTGTGTGTGTGCGCGTGCGCACACACGCTCTCACTCATAAATAGAATTTTTTTTTTTAAAGATTTTTTATTTATTTGACAGAGAGAGATACACAGCAAGAGAGGGAACACAGCAGGGGGAGTGGGAGAGGGAGAAGCAGGCTTCCCGCAGACCAGGGAGCCCGATGCGGGGCTCGATCCCAGGACTCTGGGATCATGACCTGAGCGGAAGGCAGACGCTTAACGACTGAGCCACCCAGGCGCCACCTAGAATGTTTTTTTAAAAAAGCATTTATTTAAAAAAAAAAAAAGCCGTCCTGGTTTTGGGTGCAGCCTCTCTGGCAGAGGGCGGGAGGCAGAGATATTTCTGGTTTTAAATCCCCTTTGGAGGGAGTGTCTTTTATCTGGGGAGTCCCCACCCACAGCCTCTGGGCGAGAAGGAACTCAAAGATTGGCAGGACCTTTGGGCCACCAGTTCAGCGGGGCTAGTCTATGTTTTCCAACGTGTGTTATCCAATCGGCTTAGGGATTTGTTCCTAATTAAGTGAATTGGAAAAAAAAAATTCTCTTTCCAGGCGGTAGAGGTATGGACCCTCCCCTACCAATGACATTGGCTCCCATGAGGCCCGAGGTCTCCAGCCTGGCTTGCCAGGGGCCTGCACTGTGGACCAAAGCAATCCATTTGTTTGCACAGCACCGTGTCCTGTCTACAAGCCTTGCTGGGCATGGGGACGAGGTGGGGGGAAGGTGAAGTGTCCAAGGTAGATTCTTGCTGTGCCAAGAATTCTCCTCAGGAACAGAAAACACACAAGAAAGGGAGAAAAATGCCCAAAATGACAAAGTGAAAGAAAAAAGAAAAAAAACCACCTGAATTTGTGTACAGTTGAGGAAAAAAGCCTCATGTCAAGGGAAATTCGATTATTGAATACATGTGTAATTGCAAACTCCCCGAGAGTCCCTGGAAGCCAGTGAGCTGTCTCCCCAGAGGGACTAGGAATGGATTGGAAGGCATTGCTCACCTCCTGGACCATCCTGTTAGGGTTCTGGGCCAGAGGGGCGCGGTGCACAGAGAGGGGAGGGCGTGCTGGCTGGGGAGTTGGCAAAAATATTTCCAGCCATTAGCTCATTTGATGGTCACAACAGCTCCTGGGAGGTAGGAAGTTCAGCAATAGTTATTCTGTTTATTTGGTAAGTAAACGGAGGCTGGAAGAGGTGAAATGACCAACCCGGAGTCCCGTGGCTGGAAAATCCTGCCCCCGGGACTTGTGAGCCAGGGTTTCCCAATGCACCTGCTGGCTGTTGGTAGGAAGAGAGAGGAGTGAACACGGAGATGCGGCACCCCTGGTTCTCTGGATGTACTATGTGATTTCAGCGGGACAGAGGGGATTGCTATTTACAGCTGAGGAAACCAGCTCAGAGGGGCGAGGCGTCATGGCCTAGAGGCCTGTGCTGAGGGCATTCCTAGAAGCTGGCCTGCCCCTAAGGGGGCCATGGCGGTGGACCTGCCCATCAGCAGACCTGCCCATCAGCCCTCTCTGGGCAGAGCCAAGGAGCACGTGGGCCAGGGGGCAGGGGAGGGCGGGCTCTCCGGGCCTGGAGTCAGGCCTGTCTGACTGCAAGTGTCCTGTCACTCTGGTCTGAAGTTTCTGTGGTGTCACCCTGGATTGTGGCACCCCCTTCCTCACACCTCGACCTGCCGCGGGGCTCTGCTGACCAAGTGCTGCTGAGCTGAGCTCCAGAACTTATGAGGTGGTGGCCGTCTGTCTGCCCCAGGCCGCCGCCATGCTGGGCCTGTCTCCTCAGCCTGGTGGCGGCCTGGGGGAGGCCCATGGGTGCCATACTATGAGTGTGCCCCTAATCACATAGCTGCCCCAGAGGTGATTTTTATTTTTTTTAACTAAAAAGAAAAGTCCGTGAAAATAGGAAAGTCATACTGAGCCCCTGTTGGACACCTGGTTTTGGTCTTTGCCTTCAAGGAGTTTAGTGTCTCCCAACTGGAGTGCTCGCTTAGGGGACACTTTGAAATGCCTGGGGCATCCGGGTTGTCCCAGTGACTGGGGGCTCTAAGGGGCTGGGGCCAGGGATGTTCAATATCCCATAGCACCTAGGACAGTCCTTCACAACAAGAACAAAGCCCACCTTAACTGCCAACAGCGTTCTGGATGAGAAACCCTAGTGGGAGATGAATCTGAGCCTCCAGATCTTCGTCAGGAAGGTTTGGCATTTCCCACCATTTTGCCGATCTGGACCCTGAGGCTCAGGGAGGTTAAGTCACTATAAGTGAATCTGGTCACACCAAGACTGCAGAGTCTACCCTTTCCATGGCCTTCAAGGCTGCTTCTCCCAAGCCTCTGGGTAAAATGGGGCGATGACTGTACTGATTTATTCAGGAGGCAAACACAGCCAGTGGCCTTGAAAAACTTGGGAAGACCTGGGATGACTGTGTGGGAGGGGCGGGACCTGCTGGGTGTAGCTGTGGGCAAGAATAGAGGGAGGGAGGGAAGATGGGAAATAGATTTCTTTCGACACTGTCTGTGTTTCTTGAGGCAGCAGCTCCCAGAGTCTTGACAGAGGCTCGCTTGGAGTCCCAGTGGCCCACCGACCCTGTGATTAGCCCATCTCTGAAAAATAGGAAGGATCAGAATTCCTTCCTAGCTGACCCCGCCCCTAGGCCTTGGCCAATCACAGCCCTCTAGTCCTGGTTCCAGGATGTCAGGTGATCAGGAGGGTGTGCAAGGAAGAGGGGAGGGGAGGGAGGAAGGACATCCCCGTCTCACCTCCACCCCCCCCCCCCCCCCCCCCCCCCCCCCCCCCCCCCCCCCCCCCCCCCGCAGCCCCTGCTCCGCTGAGCTGCCCTGTCCTGGGAGGATGCTCTTTGGTATCTTTCAGACATTGGTTCCTCCCTGAGTGTCCTGGCTAAGTGTGAACAGTCTGTGAAAGTTCTCAGGTTTAAGACCTCGAACCTAATCATTTGTCCTTGTTTTCCAGGGATGGATCATCTAGGGTAGGAAACACATTTTTAAACAAATAATAATAATGGAAAACAAAAATGCAGTAATGATGCAAAATAGGATTTGGAGAGATGTCTGTGTTATTGGGCAGGACCTCTGTACTATCTCAGGTTCTGATAATTGTTTTAATGATTGAGCTACTAAGAGGTGACCCTTAGGAAAAAAAATCTTAGTTTTTCTATACATCTTTAAACAAACATTGGGTCAACATTTTAGAAGCGGTTCTTTTCCCTTGCTGATATATCACCGTCTTCATCCTGACAGTACATTTGGATTTACACCACCATTTTGAATGGCTGGAGGTGCTCCACTGTATGGACATGTGAGAATTTATTTTATAGACCTCCTGTTGTTAGATGCTTCAGTTTCTGTTTCGTGATTATGGCTCAGAAAAATTTGTATTTTTACATAGAGAAACCTATCAGTATGCTTCTTTGCTTTACTTTCTCTGATACCAAGCTTAAAAAGCCATTCCCTATCCAGGGATGTGTTAAGTTCACAAATATTGATAAAAGTGCCAACAAGGTGCCAGGTTCTATTCTATTCTATTCTATTCTATTCTATTCTATTCTATTCTATTCTATTCTATTCTTCTATTCTATTCATTGATCTAACAATGAACAAAACAGATAAAATTCCCAGTTCTCCTGGAGCTTATAGTTGTGTGTGAGGGGGAGGGGGGACGGTAATAAACAGTAAACCTAATAAGTGAATGATGTGTTAGAAAGTGGTGAATGAGAATGAAAAAAAAAGTAGAGCACGGTAAGGAGGGTGGGTAGTGCTGGGTTGGAGAGATGGCAGGGGGGTGGGGGGAGTCAGGGAAGCATGTCTTTTAGGCTTTTTAAACCAGGGTGTGGGACACCTGGGTGGCTCAGTCGGTTAAGTGTCTGCCTTCAGCTCAGGTCATGATCCCGGGGTCCTGGGATCGAGCCCCGCATCGGGCTCCCTGCTCGGCGGGAAGCCTGCTTCTCCCTCTGCCTGCCGCTCCCTCTGCTTGTACTCTCTCTCTCTGACAAATAAATAAATAAAATCTTTAAAAAAATAAATAAAGCAGGGTTTAAGCCAAAAGGTACACATAGAATGGGCCCTATAACCACTGGGTACATTGTCTCTTATTTAGTACAACAGTCTGGCCTTCTTCCATTACCAGAATGGGTCATGGTTTTGGTTTCTTTGGTTGCGTTCTGGAAGTGGTTGGCCAGTATTGAAGCCACACTGTGAGAATATTTTTGTCTTTAAATGTAGGGATCATGGGGGAATGGGTAAAACAGGGGAAGAGGGAAGTACGGGCTGCCAGTTATGGGATGAATCAGTCATGGGGATGAAAGGCACAGCATAAGGAATAGAGTCAATGGTACTGTAATAGCGTTGTACGGTGACAGGTGGGAGCCACACTTGGGAGCATAGCACAATGTGTAGAGTTGTGGAATCACTATATTGTACACCTGAAAGGAATGTAATGTTGTGTGTCAACTATCCTTCAATTAAAAAAAAAATTTTTTTTTTTAATGTAAGCATCACACTCAGCTCAACAAGATGGCAGCTCCATGCCAATCACTCAGGGTCTGAGAGCAGCCGAGGGGGGCAGACAGTTGTCCCCGATCATCCCACCCCTGGCCCCACATTCCCAATGGTTCACTGAGTGGAAAAGGGATCCAAAACACCTCACGCTACTTAAAATGGTCTCCATACCTTTTTCTTCTTCTAGATCTTTATTCATGTTTCACATTTAACTCAACCTGTTAGGAACTCATTTTGGAATACGACGCTATGGCGAGGTCCTAACTTAACTTTTCTCCCCCCAGATGTTAACAAAATTGAATGTTTTTTTCTCTCCCTATTGATCTGAAGCATCACATTATTTGTGTTCTAAATTGAATACTTAAGGGCACACCACCAAATACCAGCTCCAAAGGATGACCCTAGATCCTTTATCACTGGATGTGACACTCATTTCTGAATCTCTCCTCTTTGCAGATGTCTGGCCTCCCTTCACTTCCTATGATTTTACTATTAGGCAGTCTCACTTTTTCTATTTGCCTACGAAGATACTCTGACTGACTTGCAAACTCTTCGCTGAACTTGTAATACTACTGGACTGTATTTATAATAATAAAAACAGTGTGTAATATTTCCTGGGTGCTTTTTCCACACCAGGCTCTGTTCTAAGTCCTTTATATTGAACTTAATTTAAATCTCAACACAAGTCTCTGAAATAATATTTTACAGTTAAGGAAACTGAGGCCAGAAAGGCCCCGTAGCTCACTCGAGGTCCCACAAGGTGACACTGAGTCTGGATTTGAACCCCAGCAGTCTGTGCTGTTAATCCACAAGGTGTGGCTTTGCTAGAGGTGTGAGTGGAAGTCTGGGGGAATAGGGAGACCAAATGGTCCTATCTAGAAAATGCTCATACCCATACATTTGCCATACTTGGAAATGCTTTTTACCTCCAGGATCTTTACTAGACCTTGAATTTAAAAGCCAGCAATAAAGTTTATTGGCCTCTCCAGCCAGAAGGGCTCTGTGAAAGCAGAAGCTTCCTGGCATGCCAGCCAGAGGACAACCAGGGGTGAACTTGCTCGCGCTAATTTACACACGAAGTGCGTCATCAGTAGCTCTGGGGGAAATACCAGGGCCACCTTGGCTGTGAGCGCATTTCGTTGGCTACTGTCCTTGACGCGATCCACTTCTCCGGGTACTGGTCTATCAGCCTTCTCACCTCTGCACCAGATTCATCCTGAACACCCTTGCCTGTCCAGAGTGCAGCTGCAAATATCACCGAGAGCCCCCCTCTCTGCCTCGCATTGCGTCACCACCTCACGCCTGCTTTTTCTTTCTTCCTTCCCAGTCTGTATACTTTCCATTTCCTTCTCTTGTCTGATTGCATGAGCAAGGCCTTCCTGGACAATGTTGCTAAGGAGCAGGGAGAGGGGACAGCCTTGCCTTGTACCTGATCTTAGAGGGAAAGCTTAGAGTTTCTCACTATTCAGTATGATGTTAGGCTTTTGTAGGCATTCTTTATCAGGTTGAGGAAGATCCCCTCCATTTCTAGTGTACAGACAGTTTCTATCTTGATGGGTGTTGGATATTGTCACAACTTTTTTTTTTTTTAAGATTTTATTTATTTATTTGAGAGAGAGAGAGAGAGCAGGGGGGAGGGCAGAAGAAGGAGAGAGAGAATCCCAAGCAGATTCCGCGCTGAGCACAGAGTCTGCTGCAGTGATCAGCGATACTCCAGGTCCGGCTGCCCACTCAGCCTGGATCCCAGAAGAGTAGAGGGCAGGGCAGAGGGTCCTGTTGATATGCCATGGACTTGTAGCATGGATGAGAAATGAGCCTTGTTGCTGAAGCTGCTGAGATTTGGGGTTATCTTGTTACTGCAGCACAACCTAGCCTGTCCTCACTGATACTGTGTCTTCCTGGACAAATTTTAGGACCCCAAATGAGGGTGACTTCCCATTTAAAACAGGTTCCCCATTCTTCTAGAGAATTCTGAACCATACCAAATTTATAAAAATCCCAGTCTGCACCCCTCATGAACCATGTCTGACATGTTCAATCTGATGTTGTAAATTTATGAAATGAAACCATCTGGTGGGACTTGTTCTTGCTGATGCACTGGAGGCTCTGAGTGAACACCCCTGCCTTCAGAAAGGTCTACAGACAACCCGTTTATACCTTGCTCTGGATGTTGGGCAGGAACGTGTATTGACTAGACAGACCCTCCATGGATGAAACCAGGATTGTGTTTCTTTGTCGTCTGTCCTCTGCCTCCTCTCCAGTCCTCTGATTACTCACAAGCTATGTTGACTAGTCTGTGATCACAACTGCAAGTTTTTGGTTTCTTCCTTCATCTCAGGCTTTAACTCCATCTTTGTAATATCTGTTCTTTCTTTTCCAATTTGAAGATTATTCTCCTGGATGAAGACAGAAGCGAAATAAAAATCGAGTGGTTCTGCTTTCTCTCCATCATCTGTTTACATGATATCAAAGGCTTTCTTTTGGCTTTCTTTTTTTTGTTTCTCTGAGTAGACCTTAAAAAAAAAAATCCCTTTGTGTGTTCTTAGCACATTTCCCAAGTGTCAGCTCATTCTGGATTAATTTATCTTTACTTGTTCCCGAATATTCACTTAGAAGTTACTTTATTAAATTAAAATAATGCTAAAATAAAAACAGATATCCAAGATTAAAATGGCTCATAATTATGTAACCTAATCAAACCAAGGATTTTCCCATGTTTTCTAATTCTTTATGCATATTTTATTTTAAAATATTGCCAGCAATATTATCTACAACAAACATTTAAAATTTTCTGAAATGTAACATCGATACATAAAGTGGAAAAAACAAACATCTGTATCTCAGTGGACTGTCCTGGAGCAAACACCAGTATACCTCAGGTCAAGAAAAGAGATAGATCATTCTAGCACCTCAGAAGCCTGCCTCATACCTCCTCCTGGATTACTACCTTTCCCTCTCCATGTAATTAATACAACCTTGATATTAACCTCTTCCTTGCTTCTCTTTATGGCTTTGCCCACTACCCATGTGACCTTCAGCTCTAGTTCAGTTGTGCCTGTTTTATTTTTTTTTTAAGATTTTTATTTTTATTTATTTGAGAGAGAGAGAGAATGAGAGCACAAGCAGGGGCAGCGGCAGGCAGAGGGAGAGGGAGAAGCAGGCTTCCCACTGAGCAGGGAGCCCGATGCGGGACTCGATCCCAGGACCCTGGGATCATGACCTGAGCCGAAGGCAGACGCTTAACTGACTGAGCCACCCAGGTGCCCCACAGTTGTGCCTGTTTTATGAACCTCACATAAATGGAACTATAAGTATGTGCCTCTTTGTGCTGGCTTATTTTATTCAATATTACATTTGTGGGATTCATCCATGGTACAGTATGTGGCTGTAGTTCATTCATTGTCTAAACATACCAAATATATTTCTCTGTTTCATGTTTGATGGTCGTTTGGATTGCTTTTAATTTTTGGCTTTTGTGAATGATGCCACTTATGAACATTCTAATTGTGTTTCTTGGTGCACACGTACACACATTTCTATTGGGTATATACCTAGGGATGAACTTGGGTTGGGTGCTATGCGAGTGTGCTGCTTTGGTAGATAATGCCAAACAGTTTTCCAAAGTGATCATATCAATTTGCACTCCAATCAGCAATGTGTAAGTGGCCGTTGCTCTAGATCCTTGTCAACACTTGCTATTATCACTGCTTAATTTTAGCCGTTCTTGTGGGTGTTCAGTGGTATTGCATTATATTTTATTTTGTGTTTCCCTGATTAATAATCAGGTTGAGCACCTTTTCATTCGTTTATTAGCCATGGGAGATCTCTTTTGTAAAGTGCTTTTTCAAATCCTTGGCCCAGTTTTCTTTTTGGTTGTTTGCCTCTCTCTTAAGGATTTGAAAGAATTTAAAATATATATTAAAACTGTGAGTTTTTTGTGGTTATTTGTATTGCAAATATCTTCTCTCACCTTGTGGCCATCCTTTCATTCTCTGAATGTCTTCTGATGACCAAAAGTTCTTAATTTTAATATAGTCAAATTTAACAATTGTTTCCTTCATGACTGCTCTTGAAGAACTTTACCTCTGTTATCTAGAAGGATTCCTTCCTTCTGCCTTTCAGATGTATCTCATGTTTTTCACTTCCTTTGGAATTATACAGTAGGTATTCTTGCTTCAAAAGAACATATAATTATGTTGTCCAACACCATTTATTGAAGACTGCCATTTCCCTACTGCTCTGCAGAGCTGCCTTTGTCATAAATTTCATGTATATATACATCTGGCTTTGCTTCTGAGCTTTTTATTCTGTTCCATTGATGAATTTGTCCTTATACCACACTATTAAATGCTCTTTGTTTTATAATAATTCTTGATGTTAGATAGGAAAAGTCCTCCCATCTTGTTCTTCTCATTCAAGAATGACATGGCTATTCTGAATATTTTGTACTTTCATATGCAGCTTTGAATCAGCTTATGAAGCTCTGCAAAAAAAAGTTGGGATTTTGGTTGTGATTACATTGAATTTACAGAATAATTTGGGTACAGTAGACATCTTTACAATATTGAGTCTTCCAATTCATGAACATAGTATAGTCCTCTATTTTGATCTTAGCTATTTCTCATACTGTTTAGAGGTTTACTTTGTAACATATTTTACTAGATTTATTCTTAGGTTTATTTTTAATGCTATTGAAAAATGGTATTTTATTTCATTGTATTTGGGTTTTTCCCCTGATATATAGACAAATCTAGTATATTGACCTTGTTTCTAATGCATTACTAAATTTATTCATTAATTCTCAAAATGTAACTTTTAGATTTTCTACACATCATATATTACATGCAAATCATGACTGTTGTATTTCTTACTTTTCAATCCTTTCTTATCTTACTGCACTAGACTAATACAATGATAACATTGGTGATAACAAACATCCTTGTTTTGTTCTTGATTTCAAAGGGGAATGTTTCATCATTTCACCATTATGTATGAAGATTATGATAGGTCTTTTTCAAGATGCGCTTCTCATGTTTAGGAAGTTCCCTTCCATTCTTAGTTTGCTAAGAATCATGAATGGATGTTAAATTTTATCAAAATATTTTTCTGTATCTATTGAGATTGTTTTTATCCTTTATCCTGTCAATGTAATAAATTGCATTGATTGATTTTCAAATGTTGATCCAAGTTTGCATTTGTAGAAAGAACCCAACCTGATTTACTCATAAATAAGTTGGGAAATATTTTGTTTAGAATTTTTACATTTATGTTCATGCATGAGACTGGCCTGTGGCTTTTTTTTTTTTCTTTTTTTCCCTTTCTAAATGTTCTGGCTCAGTTTTGTTGTCAAAGTCTTACTGGCTTCACAAAATAAGTAGTGGATTGATATATCTTATTCCCTAGAAGAGTTTGCAAGATTGGAATTATTTCTTCCTTAGGTGTTTGGCAGAATTTGCCAGTAAAGCTCTCTAGAACTGTAGTTTTCTTTGTGGGAATATTTTAAATTGTCAATTGACTATGTCTTATGAATATTCAGTTTTTGTATTTTCTTATGTCATTTTTCTGTAAGTCACATTTTACAAGAAATTTGTCTATTTCGTCTGATGTTTAAAATGTTTTGGCATATAGTTCTTCACAATATTTTCTTCTTGTCTTTTCAGGATCTGTGGAATCTATGGTAAGATTCTTGTTTTCATGGCTGACATTCATTATGTGTGTCTTTCTCTCTCTCCCATCAGTCTTGCTTGGGGATTACCAGTTGCATTCATTCTTCCAGACGCAGCTATTCATCTTGTTCAATACTCTTTAGTGTGTGTTTGTTTCCTAAGTTTCATTTAATTTCTGAATATTTTCTTTCTTCTATTTTCTTTGAGTTTAATTTGTTATTCTTTGGTTAACATTTTGAGGTGAGAGCTTAACCTTTAAGATTTTCAGTCTTTCTTCTTTTCTAATATATGTGGTGAGAGTTCTGTAAGCACATCTTTAGGTATATCCCACAACTGTCAATACATAGTACTTTGCATTATTCAGTTCAAAATATTTTAAAATTTCTGTTATGATTTATTTTCTAATTCATGGGTTATTTAGAAGTATATTTCTTAATTTCCAAATGTATTAGGGTTTTTCTGGTTATCTCTTTATGCTGATTTCATGTAATTGTATTATGATCATAGAATAAATATCCCCTATATAATTTTCAGCTTTTCAAAGGTTTTAAAATTTGCTTTCTGGCAAATTTGTAAACATTTGTAAATGTTTAAGGTATGCTTATAAAGAGTGTATTTTCTGCAGTCATTGGGTGCAGTGTTTTATATATTTCCTTTAGGTCAATTTTACTGATCATATTATTCAAATCTTTATCTGATTAAAAAAAATCAGCATCTGGGAGTTGTGTTCTAAAATCTTCCTCCTTGTGGAATTTTCTATTTCTTCTTAATGTTTGCTTTTCATATACTTAAAGCTGTACTATTAGGTGAATACAAATTTGAAATTGTTCTATCTTCTTAGTGAATTGAATGTTTTATAGTTACAAAATTCCCTACTTATCTCTAGCAATTCTTTTTGCCTTAAATTTTACATTGAAAAATACTAGTATAGTACAACCAGCTTCCTTTTGGTTAGTCTTTCATGGAATAATTTTTCCCTATATTTTACTTTCAACTTTTCTGTATCTTGGTTTATTAGATGTCCTTCCTGTAAACAACAGACAGTTGTGTTTTTTAATCTAATCTAACAGTAATTGGAGCATTTACTATATTTATATTTTTTATAATTTCTGATATATTTGCTTTTAAGCTATCATTTTACTAAGTGTTTCCTATCTGTTCCTCCTATTATATGTTTCTTACCTCTCCTTCATTGACCACTTTTGGATTGAGTAAGAATTTTCTTGTTATTCATCCCCCATTGGCTCAGAAGTTATATACCCTTTAACAATTATTTTATAGGTTATGCGAAAGATAAACAATATGCATCCTTGATTTATCGAAATCAATGTTTAATTAGCACTTGTACTTGCTTCCCAGACAATGCAAGGAGTTTAGAACACTTTTGCTCTATTCATCCTGGTCTGTTTCATATGCTAATGTTGCCATATGTTTTAATTTTCTCTATAAATATACATCCCACACCAAATAACTAATATAAATGGTCTCCTAGGGATCCTTCATCTTTCTCCATGCTCATATAAACATGTACACATGTATATAGGGATCTCATCTTCAGTTTTTATAAACCTGAGGTTGTATTTGATACATTTTTGCTGAAACTTGCTTTACTCATATAAATACAATCACTATTTTTTAAAGTCAGTCATTAGATGCAGATCTAATTCAGCTTTTATATAGCTACGTATTATTCCATGTTATGGGATCTAGCATACTTTACCTAATAAACAAAAAAAATTTTTAGTCTTTGTCATTATAAGCATGTTATAACAAATAACTTTACACACATGTCTTTTTATGTTGGTGGTTACTGTTTTGATTACTATAGCTTTGTAGTAAGTCTTGAAATCTGGGATTTTGATACCTCCAGCTTGATACTTCTTTCTCAAGAGTGCTTTGGCTATTTGGGGTCTTTTAAGGATTTTTTGTTTTGATTATGTGAAAAATACTATTGGTATTTTGGTAAGGACTGCATTGAATCTGTAGATTCCTTTGGGTAGTATGGACATTTTAATAATATTAGCTCTTCCAATCCATGAGCATGGTATATCTTTCCATTTATTTGTGTCATCTTCAGTTTTTTTCATCAGTGTCTTACAGTTTTCAGAGTATAGGTTTGTCACCTCTTTGGTTAAATTCATTGCTAGGTATTTTTCTTACAATTATAAATGGGATTGTTTTCTTAATTTCCTTTTCCGCTATTTTGTTAGTAGTGTATAGAAATGCAACGAATTTCTGTACACTGATCTTGAATTCAGCAAATTTACCAAATTCATTTATTACTTCTAATAGTTCCGGGTTCTCCCCCCACCTTTCTTTTAATAAGATTTACCAGAAGTCATATACGACATTTCCCTTTACTTCTGATGTCAGGATGTAGTCACATGACTCTATCTAACTGCAAGGGAGGCTAGAAAATAGTCTTTTATGCCAGGCAGCAGTATGCTCAGCTAAAAATAGGGCTTTTATTGACTAAGAAGGAAGGAGTGAAAGCATGATGATGTGGACACCTGGTAGGCTCTGCTGCAGTGGGAGCTGAGAACTTAGGGCTCTGAACTCTTCTCTATTTTAACCAGAGAAGCTTACTTTTTTAATCTGCTTAAAAAGCTGTGTTCACTGTAAGATTTGAATGCAAGAACCCTATATTTTAAAAGGAAGAAGAAGAATCAAAACCACTGGGCCAAAGCAAGTATCCCTTGTCTTATAGAGCAAGTGACCAGCAATAATGTTGAGCTGCCAGTGCACTTGCCAACTCCTTTGTTGGCCTGGGGCTGGGTCCAAGGAATAGGCAGGGCCCAGACTTCTGCCTTCCCTATCCTTGAGAACATATGGTGAAAAAAGGACTGGAGATTGGTCCTCTGTGAGGTGAGTCCAAACCTTTCAAGCCAGGAGGGAAAGGCCAAGCCAAGACTTAGAAGAGAAATGGCAGAATTGTGTATTATGTAGAGTGGGCTAGGCTGCAGGATGCAGAGATGCAGAACATACTTAATCAAGAAAAGGCTTACTGCTTCTAACATAAAAGGCTGAGATAAGACTATGTATTTGGTGGTTCTGCACCACGCTGTGGTGTCCGTCGGTTAGTGTGATGTCAAAGGAACAAGCATTTTAAAAATATAATGTAAGGGCGCCTGGGTGGCTTGGTCAGTTAAGTGTCTGCCTTTGGCTCAGATCATGATCCCAGGGTCCTGGGATGGAGCCCTGCATCAGGCTCCCTGCTCAGCGGGGAGTCTGTGTCTCCCTTTACCCTTCCCCCCGGCTCATGATCTCTCTCTCTCTCACTCACTCTCTCTCTCTCAAATAAATAAAGTCTTTAAAAAATATATTATGGAAGATTCCAAACCTACACAAAAGGAGAGGGAATGATATTCTGAACCACTTTTAGAGAAATCTAGACTCTTTGCCCTCCCATCTCTCCTTATAGGTAATCATTCAAAAAACTTTTTGGTTATCCTCCGAATTGAAAAAACTTTGTGTGTTTTGTGTGTGTTTGTGCGCGTGTGTGTGTTTTGCATTCCTGCTGGGGATATATGAGCACATTGAGAACAAATATTACACACAAGATTTACTACAAAGCTATAGTAATGAAAACAGTATGGCACAAAAATAGACACACAGATCAATGGAATAGAACTGAGAACCCAGAAATAAACCCATGCTTCTATGTCAATTAATCTGCACGAAAGGAGGCAAAAATATACTATGAAGAAAAAACAGTTTCTTCCATAAATAGTGTTAGGAAAACTGAACAGCTACATGCAAAAGAATGAAATTGAACCACTTTCTTACACCAGATACACTCTCCCTCCTTTCTTGGATAAATGGCTGAATACTAAACACACTTTTCTCTTTTTTTACTTAACATCGTATCTGGGAGATCACCTCCAAAGCAGTACACCGAAGTAGTCTTCACTCCTTTTAGCAGCTGCATAGAACTCCATTGTATGGATGGACCATAGTTTATTCAACCAGTCCCCAGATGATGGACATTTGTGTTTCCAGTCTTTTGCTGCTATAAATCATGCTGCAACAAATAACTCTGGGCATGTATCTTTTGAATTTTTGCTATTGTGGTTTTGGGATAGATTCCTAAAAATGGAATTGCTGGGTCAAAGTGTAGTTGCATATGTAATTTTACTAGGTATTACCAAATCCCCCTCGATAGGAGTTATACTTTTTTGCATTCCTGCCAGCAATACATGAGCGCATAAGGAACAAACGTTAGCATCCCAATTTTCCCTTTTACAGATGAAAGAACGGAAGTACAGGTGCATTGAATAACTTGCCCAGGTCACAAGCTATTAAGTAGCAGAGCTGGAACTTGGACCCAGCCAAGAAACATTTCTCTGCTCCATAAGATGTATGGCAATGGCTTGGGAGGACCTCACTATCTCCCCTTTTGGGAGAGGCGTTAGGGAAGCTTAACCTGTCCGTAACCATCATCCTGGCCTCCTGTGATGCCTCAGTCTCCAATAGTTACATTCCAGTTCCAGAAAAATCTGTTTCCCACCCTTGGGGCTAAAGTCTCAGTGACTTCTGAGGATGGGTCATCTTATCAGGGTGACCCCTGTTAGAAGCAGCCTTTCCTCCCTGTTCCACAGAGTCATTACTGAGCACCCACCAGACTGGATGCTTCTTACCTAATTAGAGCATCTCTTTTCATGCTAAAATGTGGTAGATGCATGAAAATGTGGAACGAATGTGCCTGGTTATCATCTGCTTCCCTGGAGTCAGAGTGTGTGAGGGAGCACTTAAAATTTTTAGTTTTAGGATAAAATGACTCGGCATCCTTCACAATGCTTTGAGAGAGGGCAGCTTATACCACCGAAGAGAAGGCAAAAGGGAGGGGCAGTAAGTGTCACTTGCCACGGCGTGGCACGTCCTTCACACCAGTAACCTTCATACAGCCCTTTGATGTGGGTATTATGACTTCCTTCCCACAGGGGCAGGAACCGAGGCTCAGGGGGTAGATGAGTTGCCCAAACTCACACAGATGGCAAATGGCAGAGGTTGCTTAAATCTAGCTTCTGTGACACAAAAACCTGTGTGGTTTTTTTTTTTTGTGTGTGTGTGTGTACGTGTGTGTGTTTAGTGCATTTACTTCTCCAAAAAAGAGATCCAGACAATGCACAGGACAACCCCCAGGATTGCTGCATTCAGGGATCACCCCCTGCTTTGGAAAAGTTTCAGTAGCCTGCCTCTGGGTCCACCCCCTTCCTGGTTCACCTACACTCTTCCCCACACATTCCCCAGATGGCATCTAGCCCCATGGCCATTATCAGTTGGGTTGTGTTCAGCTGCAAGTAAAGAGATTTCAGCACAATTTGGCTTAGAGGATTGGGTGCATTTCTTGTCCCATAAAACTCTGAGGCAGGATGGGTTCTAGTGATTTGGTATCAGAAGGTTTACCTTTCTTTTTCCCATGTCCTTCTACTCTGCTTTCCATTGTATCAACCTTATTGTAATCCTGGCTACCCTTCATGGTTGCAATGACTTCCAGATTCTTCATGTTCAGGAGAAAGAAGAGGTTTCTTCTAGAGTGTTCTAGAAAGAGCTAGAAAACTAACACTTGTCTGCAGCTTCAGATGGACTCAAATGCCCTCTCCTGAACCAGTTACATGACCAGAGGATGGGGTGTATCAGCTTAGACTTGAGCTCTACATCCCACTCCTAGTGCAGGGGTGGAGTTATCCCCCCAAGCACATGGGAGATATGGACACAGCAACATAAATTAGGGTAGCTAGCATGAAAAATGGGTATGGATATTGAACAAGCAACACCCATATCTACCACAACTCCCAAATTCATGCCTCCATTTTGACCTCTGTGTTCCAAAGTCCAGCTGCCTACTGAGTACCTCCACTTGAATGTCTGATATGCCCCTCAAGGGCAACATGGCCAAAATAGATCTCTTGATTCACTTCCCTGTCCATCTGTTCCTCCGTCAGTCTTCTCCATCTTAATAAATGGCATCAAGCATTCACCCAGTTGCTTAAGCCAAAAATTAATTTTCTCTTACCATTCTCCCCTTCACACACTGAACTCTAGCCACACTGACATTCTTTTGGTTTCTAGGACTGTTTCCTACCTCAGGACCTTTGCACTTGCTGTTCCCACTGCCCGATATGCTCTACATTCATGGCAAGCTGCTCCTTGTCAGTCAGGCCTTTATTCAAATATTACTTTTCCTGGCCACTAGATCCAAATTAGGCACCCAATCTGTCCCATACCTGTCACTGTCTATCACATCACCTTGATTTGGTTTCTTCTTAGCACTCATCACTATGTGACATGATCTTGTTCATTCATTTTGTTTTCTTCTTTATTGTCTTCCCCCCCAGAATGAAAGATCCATGCCAGCAAAGACTTTGTCTGTCTTATGCACTTCTGTGTCCAGTAGATCTATGCAAATATCTATTTGTGTGATATCTACGTGAACACCCAAGTGACGCTGCCCCCTGGAGTTGTGCGACATAGCAGCCCCAACTGTATCCCAGAACCTAGAACATGTCTGCCGCATGGTAAATTCTCAATAAATATTAGGTCCATAAACGGATGGATGCACAAGTGGATGAGTAGAGGGATGGGTGGAGAGAAGGGTGGATGGGTAGACGGATGGATGGGGTGGATGGGGACCTTAAATATCACCCTTCCTGAAAGTAGAAAGACGATATGGTTAGTGGGCTCTGGTTGGGGCAGAGATGTTCTTTGGAATCCAGAACCCTCTTTATTGTCTTCCCTCGACCATTTCACTTCTCAGTCAGGTTGAAAAAAAGAAGAGTTCTAGCTTTGAAACCCCTGATGAGTTCAATGATCCATTACTGTAATCCCATGTGATTCCCAATTTGAGAGTATATTCTGACCCAGACACCCCACCTCACCCTGCCCTGGCCGAGGCCAGCTCCTTGCTGCTCAGGACCCTTCCTTAAAGTGTTGAAGAAATAACATCCTCGAACTAAAGTAATAACTATTGCTATAATAACTAACATCTGTATGGCACTGTGCGGGTTGCAAGGTGTTTTTTTTTGCATGGATTATCTCAATTCTTCATCATAACAAATCTGGTGCCATTATCATTATGTCACCGAAGCTTAGATGGGGCCTAATCTGGGGATAGCAAGCCCCGACACCCTCTGTCTGCACCCATGGCAGACATCATTAATCAATTAAGGCACTCTTTCCTGTTTAGCCCAGTCCCAACCCCAGAATTTTCAATCTTGGGACACAGCCACTCCCTATCGGTCAGGCTGACACACATGACAGAATGCATTTTCCCATTGGGCTCGCCCAGGTCCCTCATTTTGCATATGTGGCAGCTGGGGACTAGGGATGCCACCCAACTAGTTAGTGGCAAAGCCAGTGCTAGAACCCTGGACTCTTGGCTCCCATGTAGTCAAAGGTCTTCCCACTGGTTGCTGTACATGGTTCTTAAGGTGATCGGGATTCTGATTTAACCGGGTGTCGGGCTTTTAAAGGTCCCTAGGAGACTGTAATTTGCAGCCAAGGTTGAAAACTATCAACATTTTCTCCCTCTATGATAGTGTTTATTATTTTTCCTGATGTTAAGAATTACCTGGGTACTTGTTAAATGTACATTTGTAAATATATAGGTCTCTCCCCTGGAGAATCTGACTCAAGAGGTCTGTCCCAGGGCCCGGGAATCTGCATTTTCATAAGCCTCCCAGGGGATTCTGATCATCTAGGAAGTTGGGCCAGACAGCTCTGAACCGACTCAGCTAGGACTCTCTTTGGACAGCCCAAGAATGAGGCCAGGCAGCTATTGAGGGTCAGGAGGCAAAGGGTGATCTGGGCTTTGTCTCTTTAAATAGTAGCAAAGGCTTCTGTCCATTTCCCAAGCATTTGCCTTTCTTTTGAAGTTTCCAGTCTAGATTATTATGTAATCCATCTCAAGAATTTATAAGAATAATATCGCCCTCGTGCCTGGTTTATGTAGAAAAAGGGACAGCAAAGGGACAGATAAAGTAGAATGCGGAGGTAAGGATGAAATGAAAATTATTTGTCTATTTTAGACAAGCAATTTTCTCTAATGTTCTGTTCTCTGGTGTTGGTGTCCTTCTGAGAGCTCAAGGGCTTTTTAAGGTAGAGCAAATCTGGGGGGTTGTTCTTGAGGGAGACTGGCTGGAAATGTGGATAGGGATTGTCAGGTGCAGGGCCTAGGAGGATCCAAGTGTCCAGTGACTACATGTGGGCCAGGAGACCCCACCGCACACCACCTGGGCCTCAGACAGGTAGGACAAAACCAAAGTGGTGAGGTTTCATCATGTGTCAGACACTGGGCTGGGTTCCTTTCTCCCCCACAATGAAAATCCTGCAAAGTACAGTTAATATCTCCATTTTACAGATGAGTAAATTGAGGTTCAGAGAAATTACACTGTCTTTGGCCTAACTAGGAACTTCTCAGTCTAGAAGGGAGAAGCAGCATTTAATCCCATGCCCACTACTACTAGGAAGACCCAGGCTCACTGGAACGTCAGGATGAGAATATGCTTGGCATTTTAAAAATGGAAACTAGAGTCAATTTTTTTTCAGTCATACATATTAATGGAGAGACGTAGCCTGGAGAATTACAAAGAGCAGATTTACCACCTAAACTTACTTGTCCTCGAGCTAATGCTAAACTGGGTGGCAAATCCAGATCAGGAAAGAAATGAATCTGGAATTAAGAGCAGGCCACAAATATGCACCAAAAACCTTAAAAATGCGCACACCCTCTGACCCAGCAATTTCACCTCTAGGAATTTATCCTCCCAAAATAGCTGAAAAAGTGGGCCAAGAAGAATTTACAAGGCAACATTGTTTACAGCTTTGAAAAATTGGAAACATAACTGTCCAACAATAGACTTAATATAATATAGCACATTCACTTAGGCAAATACCATATGCCCATGAAAAATGGTGCTGTAGACATGTGTCTATTGACCCAGAAAGCAGTTCATCATACATTTGCTGAGTGAGAAAACAGCCTGTGTTGGAGTGGCATGTTTGATACGATCGTGGTTGTGTTAAAACAAACAAATAAATAATATTCCAGGAGTGTCAAGTGAGATATACAGCGATATATATATATATGTATATGTGTATCTCCAGGTGCCCTGGATTATTGGATTGTTATCTCTATACAGTGGGATCAGAGACCATTTTTTTTTTTTTACTTTAAATTTTTTAATTGTTATGTTAATCCCCATACATTACATCATTAGTTTTAGATATAGTGTTCCATGATTCATTGTTTGTGCATAACACCCAGTGCTCCATGCAGAACGTGCCCTCCTCAATACCCATCACCAGGCTAACCCATCCTCCCACCCCCCTTCCCTCTAGAACCCTCAGTTTGTTTTTCAGAGTCCATCGTCTCTCATGGTTCGTCTCCCCCTCCGATTTCCCCCCCTTCATTCTTCCCCTCCTGCTACATTCTTCTTCTTCTTCTTTTTTTTTTTTTTTTCTTCCTTAACATATATTGCATTATTTGTTTCAGGATCAGAGACCATTTTTATTTGCTTCTTTTCTCCCCATTTATCCAAACATGCTGAATATACCTTGCTTTATTTTTTTCCAGGTTTATTAAGATAGAATTGACATATAGCACTGTAGAAGTTGAAAGTGTACAGGAACATGAGTTGACTTGCATATATTGTGAAGTGATGACCACAGTGAGTTTAAGTCTAGTTAACATCCCTCATCTCATACGATACAAAAAGAAAAAAGAAAAGATGTGGTTTTTTTTTTCTGCGTGATGAGAACTCTTAGGATTCACTCTCTTAGCTTTGAAATCCACCATGCAGCAGTGTTAGCTGGAGTCACCCCAGTACTTAGTCATCTCAGAAATGGAAGTTGGTGTCTTTGGACCACCTTCATCCAACCCTCTCCCCCCAGCCCCTGTCTCTGGCAACCACATAGTTGATCTCTTTTTCTATGAGTTTGGTTTTTTGTTTGTTTGTGGGGTGTTGTTTTATTTTTTTTTTAAGATTCCATGTGTAAGTGAGATCATACAGTATTTGTCTTTCTCTGTCTGACTTATTTCACTTATCAGAATACCCTCAAGGACCTTCCATCCATGTTGTTGCAAATGGCAGGATTTCCTTCTTTTTTATGGCCAAATAATATTGCATTGTGTATATATCTTTACCCATTCACTATCCATTCATTCGTTGCTGGACACTTAGGTTGTTCTGTCCTGCTTTGGTTTTGTTTTTTTTTTTTTTTAAAGATTTTATTTATTTGACAGAGAGAGACACAGCGAGAGAGGGAACACAAGCAGGGGGAGTGGGAGAGGGAGAAGCAGGCTTCCCGCTGAGCAGGGAGCCCGATGTGGGGCTCGATCCCAGGACCCCGGGATCTTGACCTGAGCCGAAGGCAGACGCTTAACGACTGAGCCACCCAGGCGCCCCGGTTTTGTTTTGTTTTGTTTTGTTTTTTGCTTAACTGTTTTCTTCAGGGAACATCTGTCACTTGCATAACTAAATGAAAGTTGTAAAAGTCTTAATTAATGCCACCAGTGAAAAAGAGGTAGGGAAGGGACCTGGAGGCAGGAAGGGGCTGAGGGACATCAATATCGGGGTTCATAAGCAACCACGAACCCAGCTCACAGATACACCCAGCTTATAAGCTACATAGGCAGGTTATGTCACGCCCTTGAACCTGATCCCTGGTCGGTTCATGGCGTATGGAGTTTGGCACCTGCCATGCCCCTGTCTCCTACCATGTATCTATGTGGGTCAGCTGCTTTGTGTGGGGGAAGAAACACATAACCCTTGAACCACATACACATCTGGAGGCATTCATACAGAGAATGGCTGGCCATCTTGGAGATGAGGGGCTGGGTGGAGAATGGGGGTGCTTGAGAAGAATTCCTGAACAAGTGAGGGACTTCTAGTACAGGGAGCCCCACTCAGAGACCAGCTGAAGTATTATCGGTGAGGATGGTCCCATCTGTCATGTGGCAGGGGCTCCAGCCTGAGGGTGGAGAGAGCAGGTGTGGATGTGTGACCCTTGGGAGCCAGGAAGAGTGCTTTTCCGTGAAGACTGTAGATGTTCGTTGTTGGGGTGAATAGGCAGAGACTTCCAGACTTCGGGGCGCCGGGGGAAGCCCACGTAGAGACTGTTGCCAGCAGAGGCGGCTGCCTTGGAGCCACCAAGGATGTGGCAGTGGCCCAGCAGAAGGGGCAGAAGAGGACAGGCAGGGTGGTCTAGGAGGAATGGGGGTGGCCATCCGTCCACGGGAGTTTGGTCCCGCAAGCCGGGTTCCTATGGCTGCTGTAACAAGCTTCCATAAACTTAGTAGCTTACAACGTATACAAACTTTTCTCCCGCAGTCTGGAGGTCAGAAGTCCTAAAATCAAGCTTCTGGCCGGGCTGCATCTCTGCTGGTGGCTCTGGGGGAGAATCCATTTACTTGCCTTTTCCAGCTTCCAGAGGCAGCCGGCTCGTCTGGGCTCATGGCCCCTCCCTTGAATCACTCCGACCTTGGCCTTGTCTCCCCTGCTTCTGTCACTGCATCGTCTTCTCTGACTCTGATGCTTCCGCCCCGGCCGACAGGGGCCCTTGTGACTGCATTGGGCCCACCTGGATAATCCAAGATCATCTCCCCATCTCAGGACCCCTAACCTAATCACACCTGCAAAGTCTCTTTTGCCGTGTAAGGTAACCTATTCCCAGGTTCTAGGGATTAGGGTGTGGCCATCTTTTGGGGGCCACAGAGGACAGGTAGGAGGCCCCCTTGGGGGCTCCCAGAAAGCACTGCTGGGAAAAGAGGGGGCTTGGATTTAGTAGCTTTGGGCATTAATATTAAGTAGTTATTCAAACTCACAAGTGAGTGAAGTTTAGGGACCTTGAGGTCCAACACAGATGGGGGCCCTGGAGCCCAGGGGAGCTAGCGATCTGTCCAGAGTCAAGGGGTAGTGCTCCAGCTGTTCTCCATGCTGTCTGTTGCACTCACCTGACGTTAGGAAAAGGAAATGCTGCTGTTGTTTGTTGCTGTTGTTCAAGGCAGAGAATAAAACCTACCAGATTTTGGGGGAGGAGTGGGTGGGTGTGGTTCGCTTTGCAAGGGAAAGCCCGGAGCCCCCTGAGTGTGGGGGGCCTGCAGGGACTTGCTGGGCCTCGGCCCTCCTTGGGAAGTTGTCCCCTCACTGGGGCTTTCCATCGAAGGAGGATGGAGAGAGGCCAGGCGCTCCCAGCGAGGAGGCGGCAAACTGTGGCTCACGGGCCGTTCCCCTGAGGCTGCCTGGCCGCTGTTGGTCAGCCTTCGGCTCTTTCCCCAAGGAGGAAGCTCTTCCTCCTGCCTCAGATCGGATTGGATTGTGGGGTGGGTTCCAGGGACAAAGGGAAAGCACTTGGGACCCACCCAGCAAGAAGACATTTCTCTCTCTGACCCTCTGGAAAGCCCACACGTGTGCATGCCTGGGTGGTGAGTGCTAAGGGGGAGGCCAGACTCTATGCTTTGCTGTTTTTCATTCTTTCTATTCTTAAGTCAGCCAGTTCTCAGTGGATTTGTCAGAAAGAAGCACTGACATCAGAACACCTGGGTTTTAGTCTTGCCCCTGCTTCTCGCCCAGTATATGACTCTAGATACATCCTTTGACTTCTCTGGGCCTCAGTTTACCCATCTGTAGAATCAAGGGTGAGACTGGACGATCTGCAAGGTGTCTTCTAGGATGTGTCCCGCTTATGCTGGAATGCTTACAACAACCTCCCCACTGGTCTCCCCAGTTCCTACCTTTGAGGTCTCAAGCCCACCTGGTTGCCAAAATCAAATCCCCCCGACCACACTTGCCTTTGCTTTCCACCATGCCCCAGTGGCTAGCCAGGTGCCTGGCCTTCAGCAGGCCCCGAGCTCCATGAACATGGAGGGAATGACTCAAAGGAAGAGGCCCAGGCAAAGGGGGCCAGCGTCACACTCACTGTGCACAGGAAGGGAAGCCCCTCCGTCCGGCTCCCCCCTGCCTGAGGACTGCAGAATCCCAGGAAACCGGTTGTCAAGGAGCCAGCCGCCAGCTACCAAGTTAGATAATGAGTGCCTGAGTTTTTCCACCCCTGTTTACCTTGTGTTAAGTACACGAAAGTGATGTCATTTCTGCACCCATCCAGCTGGCGCGGATGACAGGGTCTCTTGGGCCTTCTCCTCCTCTCCCACCATGGTCACCCCAACCTTCATCAGTGTGGGCTGGGCCTCGGGGAGGCCGGTCAGTGCCACATCATAGCTCTTTCCCTGTCTTCCCCTCCCGCCCACCCCATGTTTCCACCCCCTCCCAAGTTCATCTCTCACAATGAAGGCTGCAGTGTTGTCTAATTGGTCCTCTTGCCACCAGCTTGTCGCCTCCAGGCCCTTTACCCCCGCAGCCAGAAGGAGTTTTCTAAATGGCACCCTGCCTGACGCCCTTGACTGGCTCCAATGTTGTGTTCAGAAGGAAACTTAGCCTGACCCCAGGCCCTGGAGATCAGCGTCTTACTACTCACCACCACACCCCGGGACTCCATGCCTCAGCCCTTCAATCAGCCAGATCTTCTGCCACATTCTTCCTCTTCTTTTTTTTTTTTTAAGATTTTATTATTTATTTGAGAGAGAGAGCACCTGCAAGCAGGGGGAGGGGCAGAGGGGGGAGGAAAAGGGAGAGAATCTCAAACAGGCTCCATGCCCAGAGTGGAGCCTGACGTGAGGCTTGGTCTCAGGACCCTGAGATCATGACCTGAGCCAAAACTGAGTTTGACGCTTGACCAGCTGAGCCACCCAGGTGCCCCATTCTTCTGTCCACATTCTTGAAGGTGTACCTCCCTTCCCCAAGATCTTCACCCCTTGGGGCCCCTTTTCCCTTTACCTGAACTTCTAAGTCCTCAGGGAACCTCAGAACCAATCCTCCCCCCTCCACTTCCAACCCTATTCCCCTCCTATGTGCCCTCATTGTGTCCTGCTGGGAAGAGAAAAGGCAGTGACATCTGGAGACTGTCAGAGGCTGCAAAATTTACAAGACCCAGAAAAGATCCTGAGGTTTGCTGATCCTCTCAGGAGGCGATGTGCATGGAGTGGAAGGAAGGGTGAGGAGCCTCCACTGGAAGGGCCTCCTGTTCAGGAAATTGGATCCCACAAGAAGGCCATGAGGACGAAGGGCCTGGAGCTTGCAGCCTGGCTCCCAGTCCCACAGCCCTTCTGGAAGCAGTGGCCCTTCTAGTTTTTGAGTATCTGCCGGGTGCACAGAGCCCGCACAGCAGAGCATCCAGCAGGGCTGCTGCAGAGAGGCAGAGTCTGAGGGTGGGGGAGCCTCTGAAGGTCCTTGAGGAAGAGCAATGGCTCTGTTCCAGGCTCCGAGCTGGGGGCTGCAGTCACAGGGGGAGCAAGACTCTTTCCTCACCTTGCCCAGTGTAGGCGATGGACAGACACATAACACATGAGTATTCCAACGTGATCAGAGATGCAAGCTCAACCAGGGACAAAGTAAGCCACGTGGATGGGTGCTCCATAAAGAGATGGCGACCAGTAACAGCCAATGTGATCTCACTCACTCCTCACAGCACCCCGTGACAGGGGAATGTAGCTCCCCTTTGCACACTCGTACACATAATGCACATTTGTGCACAAGTACATGCTCCATGCCAGGCAACTACTAACCATGCTGAGCCTCAGTTTTGACTTCTGTTAAATGGGCTTATTGATACCTATGTTACAAGGCTTTGTGAGACTGAATGAGGGAATATATGTGGCAGGGCCCGGCTCCTAATAGGTATCAAATCTCAGCTTTCTTAAGAATAAGAAGCCATCTTGGCCATGGGGCAAGATGGTAGGTGGGATCAGGGGTCTTTGACAGATGAAGCAAGTTGGGACCCCAAAACAGGAAGCGTAGGGTGAGTTCTCTGGGGTGGAACTTCAGGACGCCTGGCCTCTGGGGGCTACCTTCACCTGACCCCTTCCCACAAGGCCCACCCTTCCAGGGCCATGACAGGCCAGGCCACCCACGTGTCCATCACCTCAGGCGTGCTCCGGGCTCACTGTCCTGGCCTGCCCCAGCCCTGACTATTTCTGGAGTGGGAGAGCTAGTCCAGTTCACTCCTAGTCTGGAGGCCCCTGAGGCAGGTGGAGGGGGTGGTGAGGCCTGGCTTCATCCTGAGCCTGGACTCGCTGCTCCCATCCCCCTGACAGCCCCGCCGCAGAGGCTGCCTCTTCCCCGCCAGGCTGGGCCAGCAGTCGGGCTGCCTATAAATAGCAGAGTGAGATTCCTCGTGGCCCAGTGAATGGCGCTGACATCCGGCCTCCGCCTGACTGAGCCCTGAGTCACAGGCCCCCGCCGGAGGCCCGCCCAGGCCACCGGGCCTGCTCTACTCACATGGCCTCAGAGGAAGCGTTGAAGCGGAGGAGTCTCTCGGGAGGCTGAAAGAGGCCGAAAGAAATGCAGCTGGCATTTCCTCCCCGCGAGGCCCGCCAGGGCGCATGAGTGGGCGTGCACGGGTGTGTGCCAGGCCGAGGGGCCGGCTCCAGGGGGCACGGTGGCCTCGGCAGCCCCTTCCCAAAGTGTAACAGATTCCCGGCGAACCTCATCTGCGAGCCTCATCGGCTCCCCTTGCACTCTTGTTCTGGCTTTTGCTCCTTTCAAAGCCAAAACCAAACCCACAGAGATGGACACACCCACACAGGCTCAGAAAATGGGTGCGAAGGCTGGAAACCAGGTCCCCGGGGCAACAGGCAAGAACCGAGACCACTCTAGAAGGCTGAGTGGAAGGACGGGCAGGACGCGGCAGGGGGCGTTGGGGGGTCTCCAACCCTCTGCATTCCGCCTGGGTCAGAAGGAGGTTCTGACTGGTGCCGGGGTCCCGTGTCCACCCTGTGGCTAGAGGAGGGCAGAGGGAGCTGGGTAGGCTCTGTCCAGTGGGGAAGGAGAGTGCTTTTGATGGCCCAAGCCCAGCAAATGTCCACAGTCAATTCTCTGCTCAAGAGCCACCTGCTCTGAGAGGTCTGCCCAACCCCCTTCCAGAGGGTCCCCCACTCCAGCTGTCTCCTGCAGAGCCTGGGCACGATCTAATTTATGGAATGTGTTTGGTTTTGTTTTCTTGGGTGTCCGCACACACACACTCTTGCTCACCCATGCAGGCCTCTTCAATGATCTGAGCAGCTTGAGCAGCCCCCTCCCAATCTCTCTCCCATCTGGGAGTCACTGCGGCAGGCGATCCCAGCTGTGGACCTGCATCCTCGGCAGTTCTGACCCACGGGTTCTTCCTAGGAAGACGGAGACATTCTCCTGGCTCGTGCATAGGTGCTGGGGATCTCTTGGTCCAGAGGGACTGGAGTGGAAAACCCTGCTCCTGCCCCATTGGAACCTCCTGGCTGGTTCCCTGTGGTCCACAGTTGATGTCCCACCTCCGCTGCCTGGTTTCTCAGCACAGGCCAAAGCTTGGGGCCCCAGGGAACTTCTGTACTTCTCCAGACACTACATGCTCTTTCATACCTCCAGGCCATACCCAGGCTAATCCTTCCACCTAGAAGCCTCGGCTCCCCTCGCCCAGTCCCCATACCTTCTTGCTCACCTAGCAAACTCCTACTTAGACTTCAAGACCCATCCAAAGATCATCTCCCTACAAGACTGTGAGCCACATGAACAGTTTCGGCCCTCCTTTCTTCAGTTTGTCCTGAATTCTCCAGAAAGACAGATGCACAGAACCATGGGCTTGGCAAGGTCCTTAGAGACCCACAGTGGTTTGTAACCCAGGGGTGGTTGGAAATGTGTAGGGCATTTTTTGGTTGTCATAGTGACAGGGACTGCTGGTGGCATTTAATGGGCAGGGGGCTGAGAAGGCTAACTAAGAAGGATTATCCATCCTAAAGGTCAATAGCAGCCCACTGAGAAACACTGAGCCGCCTTCTGTTGGGTGGGGAACCCAAGGCCTCGGGAGGGAAAGCATCTTGTCAAGGTCATGTAGGCACATTGGGCACCGAGGTGGTCAGCACCCACTACCTTGGGGGAGCACTCCTGGGTGTTGGGCCTGAGAATGGCCTTCTGACCCTCTGGGTCCTCAGTGCCCGGCCCTGGCCGCACCACCGGCACCAGGGGAGTTGTGGGAAATATGTCTGGGAATGCCCCAAAGCTCCCGCCAGCTGCTACACCTTCTCCTGCCCCGTGCTGGCGGCCAGATAGTTTGACGTGGCTGAGGATGTGCCTGGAATGCAGAGCCAGCGTCCCCCAGGGAGGGGAGAGCTGGGCTTGTGGGCTGCGGCCAGGGCTCTACAATTACAGCGTCCGGCTCCGTGAGCTCATCTAAACACCAGGAAAGCCACGCTTCAGATCGGAGTCTGGACATAGCGACCACAACAGCCCAGGGCCCAGCCTGGTTCCACACAAGAACTGGTGTTCCCTAAATCAGGCCCCCAGCCCTACTCAGAAAAGGCGTGGCTACTCTTCCCCTTCCATCTCCCACTCTCAGCTGGGGCCATCATGGACCCTTCCTAGAGGCTGAAGGAACTTTTGAAAAACTGAAAAGAAACTTTTAAAAACTGTAATTGGTTATACGTATAAAGTCAGAGATAATAATAAAACCAATCCTCACATCCCTATCACTCGGCAATGAGAATCATTGACCCAACGGCCCATCCTGCCTCATCCAGAACCCCCCCCCCCCCCCC
>NW_022589743.1:19727848-19814092 GCF_004348235.1 Phoca vitulina
CCCCCCCCCCCCCCCCGGCAATCCACACCCCTCCTCCGGTATTATTTTGAAGCAGGATGCCAAATGTAACATCATTTCATCCATAAATATGTCAGCATGTATCTCAAAAAGGACTCTTCCTTACAAACTAAACCGTAATCACACCACCATTATTACACCAAAAACAAAAGTCTTAATATTAGCAAAGACCCAGTCTCTGTTCAAATTTCCAATTGTTACATAATTGCTTTTTTCATAATTGCTTTTTTTTATCGTTTAAATTTTGATCCAAATAAGGTCTACACCTTGTAATCGGTGGGTAAATCAATTTTGAGTTTCTTTGGGCCTAGAGTTTGGTTTTGTTTTTTGCATTCATGGAAAGAAACTAGCTGTTTGTCTTGTGGCATTTTGCTTATTGCTGCCCTGTGGTGTAAGAGAATATGTTCCTCTATCCTCTATCCTGGAACTTGGTAGTTAGAAGCAGAGGCTTGATCAGATTCAAGTTTGATTTTTTTTGGGGGGGGGGGCAAGACTACCTCATTAGATGGTGTTGAGTTCTTCTATCAAGAGGCACACGGTATCTTATTCTCTTTTTAATGTAATGTTAGCAGCCATTCAAGCAATGAATTTGTTAGGGAGTACAAAATGGTATTATATTTCATTCCTTCTACATTTATTAGCTGGAATCTGTCTATAGAAGAAACGTACTTTTTTCTATTATCTGGCATGTAGTGATTCTATTTGAAAGAGACTTTTAAAGTTTATCCACTTTCTCAGTGGACCCTGGGGTAAATGGTCCAGAGAGGGCAAGCCCCTCACTAAAGGATACCCAGCAAATTGGGAGCAGGCCTGGAACTCAAACCCCGGTGCTGCATCACATGCCGCACTACTCTGGAGGCAGATGGTAGAGCAGAGAGGAATCACGCCAGGATTTGAATCTAGGACCTGCCATCTATAAGCATGGGACCGTGGGGCCAACCATTCAGCCTTGGTGCTCTCTGTATTGTGTGGATAATCCCACCTCCTTCTTGCAGCCCAAGTTTGCCAACCTTTTGGCCCTCTGTAAGAAGAGGCTTGGAAAAGCCCATCCTGATCTCACAAGGTGGGCTACATTCACCAGCCAATGCTCAGGTCCATGGCATTTTACTTTAGTTTCCTGTGGCTGCTTCAGGACTTGCCTAAGGACCCCGCCTTTCCTCCCTGTCCAAGGAGAGTTTCTCGGGAGGTCCAGGCTTCTGTCAGCAAGGTGATGAGCTCAGGATCGGCCGTATAATTGTGAGGACTTTTGTTCAAAAGTGATTATGAATTTCAAGACAGTGACAGCAAAACATCAAACCAAGCACAGAGCCCTTCTGGGCACAGGCCCTGGGTACTGTGCAGGTCCCAGACCCACTAATCCAGCCCTGGAAGAGCTCTGTCTCCACGGCACATGGATAGATCTCATCCAATCCCACCAAAATTTGAATAAGTTGGGACATATTGGCCACAACCAACAGAAACCCCAATCCAATGAGCTTCAGTTAAGAGCGGGTATTTACAGTAAACAGTATTTAACAATTATAGTCGTATAAATGCAGTTTCGTGGCTTTTAATCCTTTGAGTCAACACGTGGACAAAGCAATAAAAACTTGATTATGGGGCAGAAGGAAATATGAACGCCACAGACAACGTAAAAAATCTTATTGCTGGCCAAGGTGGCATGTGAACGGGCAGAGGAGTGGTAGGGACATCCATATTTATTCTTATTCTGGGCTGGCAAGACAAGATAAACCGCCTAAAGTTGAACAAAAGAAATAGACATTTAGATATAGGCAATCAGTAGGTGCCTAGTAGATGTGCTATAAATCTCAGTTGAGAAGAAGGATGTAGGAGTGTAAGTGAACTCAGTTCTCACAGACCTTTCGGAGAAATCAATGGATTCGGTCTAAAGTTGTAAACCAAGAAATGGGTGTAGAAGCATATTATCTAGAGTTATGAAGGTAAACGTCAGAAAAAATACAAAAGGAAATGTGTCAAATAGTTTGCCTCTGGAGTGAAGCGGGAAGAACAGGGCAGGGCCTGTTGTTTTCCTTTACGAGCTATTTTGTACTGTTCGATTTGTTACCATGTTCTTATGTTATTTTGATAATAACTAAAAGTTACAGAGGGCATGGGAATTGATCACCAGACATGGAAAGGCAGAGGGGCTGATTGCCACTGACTCCGTCAGCGCCTCATTCCCCCAGGCTCCATGCCCCGGCCACTGGTCGCTCTGGAGTCGGATACAGCTCATGATCCAAGGGGAAAATGCAGAATATTCCAGGGAAGGACTGTGATTGGCTCACATGCCCACCCCTTGGGCCAATCCAGGGCGTGATGAACTCTGATTGGCCTTCCCAGGGTCATGTGACTCTCTGCCAGGAAGGTTGAAATATCCCAGGGGGCCGTAGAGCGGTAGAGGAGGAGTTCTCCAGGGGAAGGGCAGGGCTGTTATCAGAAGAAAGGGAGAAGGGATGCTGGGGACCAAACCGACAGACACCCAGGATGCTGAGACTACCATGGGCCAGACGCTGATAGAGGGTCCAGGGTGTGGGAGACATGGGGATGAGTGCAACATACAACTCCTACGGGGAGTCTGGGTGAGGGAGGGAGACAGGGAAACCAGTAGCTGTTACCCAAGCACACCGGGTTCTATGGGAGCTGGCGGGCAACCTGTGCTGTCAGCTGGGCATCCAGAACTCTTATCAGTTCCGAAGCCCTCCCTCCCCCCGCCCCAGAGACTCCCAGCTACAGCACAGTGACTTGGGTCCAGATCCCATTTCTGCTCAGGGACTTTTTTTTTTCACCCATCTGAGCCTGTTTCTCCATCAGTAGAATGGGACAATGATTCCAGTTTAGCTATTAGATTGGTTGGAGAGGCCGAGTACAGAGCTTGGCCCGTAGGAGGCCCTTCTCTACCCTCCCCAAATCTCAGGGCCCCCTACCTGCATTGCCAACTTGTCTTAGATAACCTGATTAGCTCCAGCTTAGCTTAAAATCAAAAGATGCTCTTTAGAGTTGTTTCATGATCTGGTCTGTAGAAGAAAACCAGATAATTATCCAAATGCCAAACATTACATAACTGTACCCAAATTGTCAACATATACCTCCACTAACACAGAAGCTCCCTGAAGGCCGGCAAAGCATTAATCATTTTTCCATCTCTCTCCGGTATCCAGCCTAATGGACACTTCCCCCCCCCACACCCCAGTCTCATCAAGAGATAATTAGCATGCAGCACTGTGAACGTTGAAGGTGTACAACAGACGGACTTAACCCGCATACGTTGTGAAATGCTTACCACAATAAGTTTAGTTTACATGCATCCTCTCTATAGATACGAAAAGAAAAAGAGAAAAACATGTTATTTTCCCTGTGGTGACAAGAACTCTTAAGACCTATGCTTTTAACTTTCAGATACACCATACAGTGGTGTTAACTATTGTTGTCATCTTGTACATTACATCCCTAAAACTTATTTGTCTTATCACTGGGAGTTTGTACCTTTTGAACACCTTCATCCAATCCCCCATCCCCTCCCCTGTCTCTGGTAACCACACATCTGATCTCTTTTTCTATAAGTTTTGGTTTTTAGATTCTACATATAAGTGAAATCATTCAGTACTTGTCTTTCTCTGACTTATTTCACGTAACATAATGCCCTCAAGGTTCATCCACGTTTTCACAGATGGCAGGATTTCCTTTTTATGGCTGAATGATAATCCATTGTGTGTGTGCGTGTGTATAACATTTTCTTTATCCATTCACCAGTCAATGGACACCTAGGTTATGTCCATGTCTTGGCTATTTTAAAGGATGCTGCTATGAACGTGGGGGTGCAGATATGTCTTCGACATAGTGTTTTCATTTCCTTCTGATATATTCCCGAAAATGGAATTGCTGGATCATAGGGTCGTTCTATTTAAAATTTTTAAAAATTTGTTATTATTATTATTGAAGTATAGTTGATATACCATATTATATTAGTTTCAGGTGTACAACATAGTGATTTGACAATTCTATACATTATTCAAAGTTCACCATGATAAGTGTAGTCACCATCTGTCACCATACAACATTATTACAATATTATTGACTATATTTCCTAGCTGTACTTTTCATCTCCATGATTTATTTTATAACTAGAAGTTTGTACCTCTTAATCCCATTCACCTATTTTGCCCACCCCCCCCCCCACACACACACCTCCCTTTGGCAACCACCACCTTGTTTTCTGTATTTAAGAGTCTGTTTTTTGGTTTGTTTGTTCATTTGTTTTGTTTTTAGATTTGACCTATAAGTGAAATCATATAGTATTTGTCTTTCAGACTTCACTTTGCATAATATCCTCTAGGTCCATCCATGTTGTTACGAATGGCAAGATTTCATTCTTTTTATGGCTGAGTAATATTCCATTGTGTATATATACCACATGTTCTTCATCCCTTCATCTGTTGACAGAAACTTAGGTGGCTTCCATATCTTGGCTACCGTAAATAATGCAATAGACACAGGGGTGCATGTATCTTTTCGAGCTAGTGTTTTTGTCTTCTTTGGGTAAATGCCCAGTAGTGGAATTACTGGATCCTATGGTATTTCTCTTTTTAATCTTTTGAAGAGCCTCCATCCTGTTCTCCACAGTGGCTGCCCCAGGTTACAATCCCCCTTTTCCCACATCCTCATCAGCATCTGTTATCTCTCGTCTTCCTGATGCCGGCCACTCTGACAGGTGTGAGGCGGTACCTCACTGTGGCTTTGATTTGCGTGTCCCTGATGAGGAGTGATGTTCGGCACCTTTTCCATGTACCTGTTGACCATCTGTACATCTTCTCTGGAAAAATGTCTCTTTGGGTCCTTTGCCTGTTTTTAAATTAAACTTCTTGTTTTTTCGCTCTTGAGGTGCATGCGTTCTTTATATATTTTGGATATTAACCCCTTATCAGAAATGATTTGCAAATATTTTTTCCCATTCTGTAGGTTGTCTTTCTACTTTGCAGATGATTTCTTTTGCTGTGCAGAAGCTTTTTGCTTTGATGTAATCCTGCTTGTTTATTTTTTATTTTGTTGCTTGTGCTCTAGGTGTTAGATCCCAAAAATCATTGCTGAGTCCCATGTCAAGGAGCTTTTTTCCTATGTTTTCTTCTGGGTGTTTTATGGGTTCTGGCCTTACAGTGAAGTCCTTAAAGCATTTTGAGTTAATTTGTGTGAGCGGTGTAAGATAGGAGTCTATAATGGACACTTTTGATAAAGATTTTTTAAAAAAAACACTATCTGAACAGATAAAGGGATGAATGAGGCCCTCAGAAGGACACTGAGAACAACAGTTCGGTTTGCCAAGATGGCCTCCTGGCAGACACCACAGTGCGTTCGGACAGTGGCCAGGGACAAGCAGAGAGGGCAAAATGTGTACCTGGCAAGGGGGCTGGAAGGCAGGGCACAGTGGAGGAGGCAGTGGGCGATGGGCCTACCTCACTTGTTCATGCAACAGGCGTCTATTAGCCCACCTACCCTGTGGCGGACACCAGTTACCTGGGATATATCAGCAGCAAACATGAATCCCCCCACGCCCAGGCAGCTGATATCCAGGGTATAATGTGTGGAGAGCAGCAATAGGCCCCGGAGGAACCTGGCCTAGGCATCCCCATGGCTGCATCTTCCTGGTGATGCATTTGTAATAATAATATTAATTGCAATAACAACAGCAGTTATATAGAGAACCTACTGGATTAGTCAAGACCACCTCAGTTTTAAGTCATAGAAACTCAACCTGAACTGGCTGAAGCCAATAAAACACAGAAATTCGGTTTGTGTGTTAATTCCTAAAAATACCAGGGGTTAACTGGCTTCTGCCATGACCGGCTGCAGGAGCTCCAAAGACATCATTAGCATTCTGTGTCCTGCTCCACCTCTGGGCTCTGCTGTCTTCTGACATCATTCTCAAATGGCCAAAATAGTAAAAATGGCCTCTGAAAGCTCCAAGCTAATGATCTCAGCAAAGAGCAAGCACCTCTTTCTTTATTGTTCCAGAAACTCCAGGACACTGTGACAAGGACCACTCCCACTTGGGTCTCCTGCCCAGGCCTGAACCAGTACTTGAGGTCAATATTGGGATGTGCTGATTGGCCTGGGTCTGGTGACAGGCATGGGGCTGGCGTGGGGGACAGCCCTATATACTCAGTAGGGACTGAGAATGGAAGAGGGCGATTTTCAAGAGAGCAGGGCTGTACTTGGAAGAGGTGACATTGAACAGAGAGCATCAACAATGGTGTCTACGCCTACTATGTGCCAGGCACAAAACCAAGTGTCAGTTAAGCCTCTCAACAGTCCTCTGTGGTAAGACCATTCTTGTCCCCATTTTACAGGTGGGGAAAGTGGCGCGGAGAGGCTGAGCACCTTTGCAGCATCACCTACTAGTAAGTGGGGGATCAAGGAGCACGGACTCTTCTCTACCAGATGGAGGTTAGTGGGGCTCTTGAATACAGGGGGAGGTCAGGATTTGACAGATGAAACGCAGTGAATGGCTTGCGGGGTTGGGGGGGGGAGATAAAGGGGAATGATCTGATGAATTTGGCACTGTCCCTGTCCCCCTACCTACTCCCCATCCCAGGGCGATGCTGTAATGCATCTTTCTCTGGTCCCACGTTCTCTGCAACAGTGTAGTGCAGACCCCGGAGCCACGCTGCCTGTGCTCCCCAGGAAATGGAGCCTTTGGTTGGGGATTGAGTGCTGCTGACTTAGAGGGGGAACTGCGGGGCAGCAAGAGGGAGGGAAAAGAGAGGGGATGGAGGGGAGGACGGGAAGCGATACGAGGTGATGTGGAACCACGTGGTCACTGCTTTACGTGGGAAACGTGCCTCAAATGGTCCAAGGGAGGGAGGCGAGGGATCTGTCCTCCCACCTCGTCTCCTACTGCTCAGAGTGCGTCCCTGAGAACGAACTCCCTCCATGCTTCAGGGGTGTGCTCTCTAGCCCCTTTGGTGGCCACGTGGGAGCCAGACCCTTTACACTGGGATGTGGCCCGGAAAGGGTCAGCCTGTGGGGAGACAGCTGGTCAGCTTCAGGGTGGAAGAGCCCCAGCAGAGGCAGAGCAAGAAGCCAGGAGTCTGGTGGACAGGGAAGCAGATAGAATCTGTAGAGGCACGAGATGCACGTGATACCCCCGCATTCCGCATCTTATGATACACCTACGTCTCCATGCCTCGGTTTCCCCCGCAGTAAAATGGGGATAACAGCATCTCCCCTAGGGTTGTTGAGAAGACTTGAGATAATGCATGTGAAGTACTCAGCAGTGTCTGCACCACCACCACCCCGCCCCAGGAGGTGAACTGGACTGGCCGTGCGTTGACTTTGCCCGGAGAACTTGGGGAAAGCTTCATGAAGGGTGCGGTACTGGCTAAGCTGTATTAGCCAGGATTCTTTCGGGCTCAAATGAAGGAGAGGAAAGCCCAGAGGCACATTTGGCTTTGGCACAGTTGGACCCAGGGATGGCTCTGAGTCCCTAGGGAGTTGACCCCTGTTGAGTTCACCGCATGTACACTTGATCTCCAAGGGCTGACCTCAGCAGAGAGAAGACCAGGAGGGACAGATCTGGCTGAAGCACTTGTGAGAGGAGACGTGGGACTAAATCAGGGCTTAACAACTTGAACTCCTCCGACTACAGGGATGGGGCCATGATTTGTTAGTCCCACGCCAGAAAAAGAAAAAGCAGGTCTCTGGTTTGGGCTGGAGTGATTTCAACTCCAAATCTTCATACAAGCTTATTCCGTGATTATCAGCCCAGGTAGTTCTGGATGCGTCTTTGTGTGTTTGGGAAAGTCAATTCTGGCTTCACGAATGCAGTCTGTTTAGTAGATATAATCTCACAGGGTGGAATCCAAGCGGAAATAAATGACACGAAAAGATAAAGAACGTCCTGACCATCCCTCCCGGCAAGGACGTCCTTGAGCACCAGGGTTCCACGAGGCCCCTCCCCAAGCAGTCCCAGGTCGTTAAGAACACCCACGCACCCGAGCTACATCATTGCCCTACTTGTGTTCCCGGTGCAAGCCAGAGGATCCCTCAGCCGTGTGACTTGGGACAAGTCATTCTACCCCTGTGACCCTTGGTCCCCTCAACTGTAAAATGAGACTGATGTCTAGGCACAAAAGTGGAAATGTATGCCTACACAAAGACTTGTGTTCAGTGTTCAAAACAGCTTTATTCGTACTAGTCACAGTCTGGAAGTAGCCTAAATGTCCACCATCTGACAGATGGCTGAGCAAACTGGTACATCCCTACAGTGGAAGGTGTCTCAGTAGTTAAGGCATGAAACTACTGAGGCGCACAGCATGGATGAATCTCAAAGACATGTTGAATCAAGCCAGACACACAAGAGTACACACTAAATGATAATATTTATAAAATTCTAGAAAAGGCAAAATCAATCTCTACAACCAAGGCAGGTCCTAGGGGTTGTCCTGGGGCTTGAAATGTTCTCGTTCTCTATGGCGGGGGTAGTGACAAGGGGGTACACATTTGATAAAAGTTACGACTTGGGCACTTAAAATGGGTAGGTTTTTTTTTTTTTAAGATTTTATTTATTAATTTGACAGAGAGAGACACAGCGAGAGCAGGAACACAAGCAGGGGGAGTGGGAGAGGGAGAAGCAGGCCTCCGGCCGAGCAGGGAGCCCAATGTGGGGCTTGATCCCAGGACTCTGGGATCGTGTAAAATGGGTAGGTTTTATTGCATGTAAAGTTTATCTCAGAACTGATTTTTTTTTTTAATGAGACCAAAGAAAAATACTGCTTTATTAGGACCCTTTCTATGACAGAAACCCAACTCAGGATGATTTGAGCAAAAAAGAAATGCATTGGCTCATATAATGAGGTTAATCCAGAGGTGTATTTAGCTTCAGGCATGACTGGATCCAGGGGCTTACTGATGTCCAGACAGCATATTCTCTCCATCTATGTGCTTTTTCCTCTTTGTTGGCTTCGACCTCAAGTAGAGAACAGGATGGCCACCAGCAGCTCCATCAACCTGGCAAATCCCATGAAAAACAAATGCCTCTTTCCCCATAGTTGCTGCAAAACGTCCAAGAGGGAGTCTCCATGTCCATCCTGGGATCCATGCCTGCCTCTAAAGTCGGGGTGGGTGAGAGGTGATCCTCTGAAGGGGAAGAGGCATTATCAGGAGAAAGGGCCATGGACGCTGGGTAGGGAGAGCTGACCGTTGGCCATCACATTTCTCCACATCCTCAGGGGGTGGTGGTATCGCCCATTCCTACCTCCAGCCACCTCTACAGGGGCCAGGCATTAGGAACGGGCCCCAAACTCATTCAAGGCTCAAGTGTGCTTTTCTGTGACGTCACAGACCTGCCTGTTAGTTAGATACAAGAGTCAAAACAGAAAGCGAGCACTAATCTCTTCTCCACCAGCCAAGGCAAACAGAAGGCCCTTCCTGCCTGTGCTTGGCTGTCTGCACCCAAGGAGGCTGGCGCGGGAGGGAGGAGCACTCTGCCACAGCTACTCTGGCCCAGGCCCAGACGGAACCGCCTTGGAGTTGGCGTCCGGACTTGCAAGACGAACGTCAAGGAGGGGAAGGAGGCCTCCGTGGGCTCTGGGTCTCGGCGGGCCCGACCTGAGAGGAATGCAGCATCTCAAGCCAGAGCCACCATCCCTCCAGGGTCTGGCCAGGGCAGGGGGGCCAGAGAGGAAGCGGAAGGAAAGGTCATCTTAGTAGAGGTAAGGACGGAAGGCACCATCCAATACACTGAGACCCAAACCTTACTTCCTGAGCAGTGCAACTACATTAAGGGAGCATCTTCTCCATGCCAGACACCTCCCAGGGTTCTCTGTTGAAGTGTCCTCCTGGAAGGGGCGAGAAAGGGAGCAACGACTTCATATGTGTATTCAGAAGCCTCATATTCAGACACATTTCTACAGGGCACTATTATGCCCACCAACCAAATGAGGCAACAGACTGTAGTGGGGGGCTTTACCCAGGGCCCCCAGCTAAATGGCTGCCCCTGATCAGACTCCTGGGCAAAGACCTGTCCCTCCCCACTCCCCAGCTCCAGGAGCTCAAAGCTCTGGCCTCAGCCTCATCGCTCTAGGCTGGGAGTTGAGCTGAGGTTATTTCTGACCCAGGTAAGCCAAGGCAGCTTAGGGCCATCTCCCAACCCAGTCCCCCAAGGAGCATGGGCAAGAAAAGCCTGAGCTGAGGTCCACCGCCCTGTTTCCCACCAAGATGCTGGCTGAGTCTGCCTGCCCAACCATCCTGTTTTCAGGGAAGCAGGTTAAATGGATGTCATTGCCAAGAGTGGGCAGTCTGCTGCAAAATAGCTGGTGGGGGGCAGGGGGAGAGCCAGACTAGAGCCAAGGCCAACAAGGGAGGGCGTGGCCGAGGCTCAGGCCCTCATTGCCCAAGAAAGCCCGTGGGCCTGGCCCAGAGCTGCTGGGCTCTGGGAAAGTAGTGTTCTCAGCTCCAGGCTCCACCCATCATGTTTGAGGCTGGCTGGCCCTCCAGCTCTGCAGACTGGCCCAGGAACAGCCGACCGCTTCCTGGAGCTCACAATGCGCCCGCCCATGAGTTCCCTGCATTGGCAGCCTGCCCAGGTGGCCCTCCAGCCAGGCTCCTGGAGGCTAGCTCTGTAGGAAAGAGGGAGGGGCAGGGACAGCCTTCTGGAGACCTAGGCACCCCCAGCAGGGGTCCTGACCCTGAGGCCTGCCAGCTCAGAGCGGGGCCCAGATGAGCAAGCCCCATGCAGGCTGGGCTCCTTCCTGGACACCTCTGTCCAGGCAAGGAGCAGGGAACCAGGGGCCTCTGCCAACCCCCCAGCTGCGCCACCTAGGCCACGCCTCTGGTGTGTTCTGAAAATGGGGTTAAATCTTGCCCTGCCCAGAACTTGGATCCCAGGCCACATGGCAGGCTGAATGGGGGCAGCTGTGGGCGCATGCCGGCCAGGTGCACACTCACATCAGGAAGACCCAGGGACAGGAACCCAGCCTCCCTGGGGTGCAGATACCTCCTCCATGAGACAGTAGCACCCACCCACTCACCTCCGGTTACTAGATGACCAAAGGCTTCAGTATTAGTAAGCATCATGATATGCTTGTTAGGACCATATGCTCATTATAAGTAATTATTACCGAAACCACTGGCCTCAGGAGCCAGAAGCTACAGCGCTGAACCCCAGCTCTGCCACATCCTAGCTGCATCTTCCAGGGGGTCTCCTGATCACTTGTGCCTCAGCCCATCCTATACAATGGAGATCCAAAGAGGACTCTGAGCGGCAGAGGAAGTATCGGACGTGAAATTCGGCCAGTTGCCAATGGTCACCTCTCCTCGAGCAGACTCTGAAGGCAGAGCCGCAAGAATCTTCCAGCTCTAACGTGTGGCCATGTAGCCGGGGAGTTCTCCCGAGGAACAGCAGACAGAGACACCAGTCCCTAGGTGCACTCTGTCCCCCATCCCTGGCAACCGCAGGTCCAACCTGCCTTTCTGGGGAGGAGGGACGGGCACTGACATTTGTAGAAGGCTCCCCAGATTCTTAGTGTCACCAGAGTCTAGAAGCAGTGCCGCAGCTCACTTGGAGATCCAACAGGACAAAGCCTGCAGTTCCAGCCTCCTCACCAACTTCATCAATCTTGGTTCAGAAGAGAGACCTAGTGTGGCTCCAATACCCACCGCCCGCCTGAGAGTTCTGAGCTTCCCGGCTGCAGGCGATTGGCCCTTCCCACTTGGCAGAAAGAAAAGAGAGACTCTGGCTCCCAAGGGCACAGGGCCATGGCTCAAATGGGTTATAAGCCTCACGCCTTTTAAAAGCCCCAATCCTGCTAACTGGGCAGGGGTGTTATGCACATAGGGGAAAAGTGCTGGAAGGATCTATTTCATTAGCAGACATTATCTCTAGGCATGGGCATTTTTATAAGCCTTTTCATCCTTCTGTATTTTGAAATGCTCTACAGTGGAAGGCGGTTCTTTTATAGTTGGGGGAGAAAACAGTACTCAGCTTTATTTTTCATGTAGGACCTTTTTAAAAAAATTTATTATTATTATTTTTTTTTTGGCAAGTGTTTTGTGTAAAGAAGGAGGAACACACTCAGGAATAAGGAGGTTTGTGGGGGATGGAAGGGCAGGGCAAAGGGGCCTCAGGGAGGGACAACTGATTTAAAGTTAGCAAACACTTAGCTATGAGGAATGACCAAGCACCCTAGGACCATCGTAGGTGGTGAGAATCTCATTTCGCAAAAGCCCCATCCACCTCTTACCAAGCAGTGAGAAACATCACTGTGTACCCTGCCCCCCACCCCCAACCTCACGTGAACCTTTACCTTGACGCTGTCCCTTCTCCTGGGCAGAAGAATGCTGAGGCTCCTGAGCAAACCCAGCCCTTTAAAAATGGTCTCTGGGAAAGCTGGTGTGGAGGCCCAGCTAGGATGACCAGAGCCTAGGGAGCAAGGGGCCAGGCTGGCCGGAAGGATGATCATGTGGTCAGGGTCCTGCAAACAGCCATCTTCTCTGGTGACGGGAGCTTGTGAGTTTGCACCTGGAAACCCAAGAAATACCTAGAGGATTAATTTCCCTTGCTGACCTGTGAGGTCGACGAGCCCTGGGGCGGACCTCAGGAGCTCAGAGTCCTGCTTGCTGCCTGTTCATCTCCCTGTCTATCCATGCATGGGCAGGCCACCTGCTCAGCCTCAGCTGGGGGGCAGGGGGTAGGGGGAAGACTCTGTTGCTTTGGGATCTAGGGACATTCTTGTGAACTGGCGTTCCTGCGCTGAGGGGGACATGTCATAAATTTGGTATTTCTTCTTGACAACCCCCCAGCAAGCAACCCTAACTCCACTCAAGACAAGGCCTTGGCTCAGCCAACATATCTGTGGGGTGGGCTGGAAAAGGTGAGGGTGGGGGCATCTGCTGGGAAGTAAGGAGCCCCAGAAGGTGAAACTGGGATAGAGAACATCCAGCCAAGAAAAAGCAAGCTCCCGGGGCACAGCGGGGATTGGTGGGGAGAAGCCCTTTGAATCCACCGGGGAGTGTATTTTCAAAATGGCGCTCAGGGAGTGAGCTGGGCTCCCTCTGTTTTAAAACATAGTACAACTTCCTGCCCCTAAACAGTTCCAACTTCTCAGGAGAGGTGAGTATCCGGGCAAGCCCAACACTGCTGCTCTTGACATAACTGGCCCAAAAGGCACCCATCCTTGGGCCCCACACATGCAGCCGGGCTCCCGGAACCTTCACCGCACACAAATTGGGGAGACTCTGTATTCTCCTGAGTTCTAATCTGCGCAGGACTATCTCAATGCTCAGCCTTCCCTAATCCTCCACAAAAAAAAAAAAAAAAAAAAATTGTAAAAATATATGCAAATCAACGCACCATCCGAACAGAATTGTTTTAATAATACCCTCTCGTTTCAAGAGGATGGAGGAGGACATCCCAATCGGCCCCCAGGAAGCCCTTCCTGTCCCAGAGCGGCCAGGTGGGCGAGGAGGGGTGGCTTGGCGGCCCGATGCACACTGCAAGAACAATAAGGATTTTTAGGGGCATTATGACTGAGTCAGAAAACACAGCTGCCCCTGAAAGTCCCTCATTTTTCTTGCTGTCCTTGAACACTCTCCAGGTAAGTAAGCAGTCCACTGGCTGGCCCAGGGGAGCCAAGGTGGAGATGGCTGACCCTCACCTGACCCTGGCCCACCACCCTCTGGCCCCTGAAGGCTCTGTGGTGGGTAGGGTAGCTGCTGGGTCCCCACGGTGGCACGACTCTCCCCCAGGTGTGGCCTGGTGGGTGGCCAGCCTCACTGCCCCACAGCATGCCCAGGAATGAGCAGCCTTTGCTCACCCCGAGCCAACTCTAAACCCAGGGCTTTCTGCCCCCGGAGAGCGGTGGACCAGAATGCACAGGAATCCCAAGTGGCTGAGCGCAGTCCCAAGAACCAGGGAATGTGGTAAGACCTGGGAGAAGGGTCATCTACCTGGCCCTTGTCGTCCCCTGTGGGGTGTGGACCCATCTTGTGGAGACTGAGCTCCTGACAAGCGGGGGAAAGTCACAGGCCTGACATGGGATGGGAACGTGCAATGGGCATGCAGGCAAGTAAGCTCCAGACTTCCTGGGAGGCCAGGCTGGGTCCGGGTAGAGAGGAGAGTATGGGGTGGGGGGCGGTCATAGCGGCTCGACTCCTAAAATGGGCCCAATAGGAACTAAGTTCCCACCATCTCTCCCCTTCCAGAGGCAGTAAGAGAATTTCAGCTCTCTTCTAGGAACCAAAGGGTCAGCTCCTGAAAAGCCGACGGTCACTGGCCCTCTGTCCCTGGCGGGAGGCAAGAGGGTGCAGCGTGTGAGACCCAGCATGCCGTGGGGGGAGCTGCTGTGTGAACGGGGATCTCTGTGCAGCCTTCCCCTGCTCTAGCACTTTCTGCCCACTTCCGCGGAGGTGGGTTCTGGAAGAGGCAACAGCGTCAGGCGGGCGCGAGTCAGGAACACAGGTCCCCGAGCCCTACAAACACACCCTATGATGGGCAAAGACAGATGGTATGTCCCGGATGGTTTTCAGGTTCGATCAACCAGCTGACAGGCTCTGCTGGGAAGTGCAGGTGGGCAGAAACGGGGGGTAAGGTGAGGGGATGGTCAGAAAGTGGCCAAGAAGAAAGGCGAGAGGATGGTGACCCCTTTCTTTTCTTATGGGAGGATGAAAAGGGCTTCCAGAATCAGAGCCTGGTTTACAGAAGGATGAGCCCTTCTGCCCACCCCCCCCAGTCTGGGCAGGCCTCTGGGGTGGCAGAGGCTCCCCTCCACAGACCCTGGGCTTTTGACTCCTCGGAACCTCGTGGTGCAGAATGCCACCCACCCATGGCTAACTTGTGCCCTGAAGCCAGGCCATCCCAGCCAGGGCCCCAGCTCAGCTGGAACCTACCCCAGCCTGACATGGCATGCACCCCTCGGGGGCCTGTCACTAGTTGTGCTGTGTGGCCCCACTGTGGTGAAAACAGACCCGGTGGCATGCTCTGGTTAGTTGCTGTGTGACCGGGTATAAGTTACCTAGCTTCTCTGTGCCTTGCCTTCCACATCTGTGAACAGGAATAAGCAGCCCACTATGCGGGGTGGTATAAGGACCGAAGGGAAGTATACAAAGCACTTAGCAGGTTCCTGACAGAAGTGTATCACTCTCTCAAAGCAGTTTCCCCCTTCCCCTCAGACCCCAAGGGCGGGGGCTGGGCCAGGACCCCCTGGAAGTTGCCAAAGACTCATGTCTTGGAGAATTCCTCCCCGCTGGGAAGAGCAACCGGGATGGAGGTCCGGGCACAGACCTGGCTGCCCAGTGAGCACGACGGCCGTGTCTTCGCCCCACACCACCGGTCCTTCCTTGTTCCGACCGAGAGGAAGTGTGCCCAGAAACCCAGCCGCCGGGCCATGGCCTCACCCTCGCCCGACTATGTTATGACAACTGTCCTCTTGCCCACAGCCTTCTGCCCTAACCAACATCACAGCCACACGCTCCTCCGGCAAAACCCAAGCTGTCCCCCACACACGAGGACCGAAGCCATCTGAACCATCTGATGCCACGACTGCATCGGGCTTGGCCCGCTCAGAAGCTCCAGCCTGCAGTTTGCACAACTTCCGTGTGAGCCGGTCCCGCCGCCTGGGGTGCCCTGGCTCCACGGCGGATGGAGCAAGAGGGTGAGACCAGCTCCCAGCTTTGCAGCCACAGAACCTTTGCTGGGCTATCCAACCCCTCTGCGCTTCAGTCGGCTCCTCTGCGAGATCCGGGTAACTACCTGTTTCAGGGGCGGCTGGGAGGATTGAAGTTCGTGCCCGTCAAAGGCTTAGAACTCTGCCTGGCACAAAGCATTCCATCGGGGTGAGCCATCCTGACCCACCCCCTGCTGTGTTCTTCTAGACTCAGCTTCTCTCTTCTGGGCGACCTTTCCTGCCCCCGGCCACGTTCTTTCTTTCTCCCTGCTCCCCCTGGGCCCCTGCTTGTGAAGCTGCTTTACCTACTGGCCCCTGGCAGCGCAGTCCTAAAACCACATACATCCCAGTCACTCGCACGCATCACCAATGGTGGCTCTGGGGGCCCAGTCTGCATCGCAGACAGGCTCCTTGTGTGATGCTCGGGGACACCCGAGCTTAAGAACCACCGCTCAGGCCATCCACTCACCATGGGGCAGGCAGTGGGGTCGGGGTGGGGGGCTGCCCCGGGTCGTGGCCAGAGGACGCCCCCCAGCCATGCTAGGCATGTGAAAGTGACCCACTTGGGCATGGCTGACAGCGGAGCTCACCCATTCCTGGTCCTCGGGCCTTCCCTGAGCCTGGCCTGTGCTGATCACACATTGATGACCGGGGGCCTGCATCACCCCCACCCCGCTGCTGGGGACTGAAAAGCCATCCAGGCTCTCAGACAAGCTGCAGAGTGAAGAGCTCCACGCTGAATGTGGCGTCCCTAAAATAGCCAGCAACCCACAAAACCATGGTGGAAGGAAAAAGAAAAGCCAACCAAGAGTTATCAGCCCTTGTTTGGAATTTGCTTTAGAAAGAAAAGTATGTGCCAGTCCCACCCTGACGAGGGAAGGAAGTGGTCAGGCAGAGGGCAACAGTCCTGAAATGTCTTGGGGGAACCCCTCCTCTGGAGAAGCTACTGAGCACACAGACAGGGATGCTGGGGCCCGAGGCAGGGATTGGCTGAGGCAGTCTGGCCCTGGGGCCTGGAGAGGCCAAGCACGCTTCAAGTCAGGCCACAATCTTCCCTGGCAGAGCAAGCTGGGTCAGGCCAGGTGGAGGGATGCTGGTGCCCCAACTTAGGGGAGTGGGCTCTGCAGGCCCTCCTTCCAGCACCTACCCAGTCAGCCCCAGGACAGCTGCTCTGGAGGTGGGAGCCTGAGGGCTCCACTGGACCAGAGCCTCTGCTGCAGCAGAAAGCCTTCTTGGACTCGCTGGCCCCATCCGCCCTTGCTGGCTGTTCGCTGGCTGTTCACAGGCTGGGATGAACAAAGCCAGGAGACCTGAAACTCATCCATCAGAGTCCCTGGGTTTATGATAACCCATCTCTCTCAGCCAGAAATTCTTTTGCTAAGAACACCTCAGCTCCTAAATGCTTACACTCACCCCTTCAAATCCCCACGCCCCCCTGCCCAAACTCTCCAGCCCTGCCTGGCCTGATGCCGATAGGCCAGTGTGCCTTGGGGTTGGCTCGGCTCCCCCCGCCCCGCCCCCCCAGGCAAAAAAAAAACTCATCAGTGAGTGGAGGTCCAAGTGCCCCTGGGCAAGGCTGGCCCGGGGCCTAAATGCATCTGTCCACACAAATACCCACTGCTGCTAATGAGGCTGGTCTGGGGAGGCAGCGCCCTCCTCTCGTCCACAGCTCCAGACCATCTGGAGGAGCCAAAGGCAGGCGTGGGTTGGCCGTCAGAGCCACAACTTTTATCTCTTTAAGGGAGACTCCATGGGGGAGAGAAACAAGACAAGCAGAGACAGCATGCAGACAGCTCAGCTAACAGTATGGAAAAGAAGAGTCTCCCTTTAAAGATGCATTTTTCCTTCTCACGGGAGTTGGCAGACTGTGGGACCGTGGTCCAAACCCAGACCACCTCTAGTTTTTATATCTAAAGTTTTAGTACAACACAGGTGTACTCATTCAGGTAGGATCTGTGACTGCTTTCACACCGCAACAGAAGAGTAGAGTTGCCACACAGAGTAAACCCTATTTGGCCCCTCACAGGAAAGTTCACCGACGCCAGCTTCTGGTGAGTATTCACTCAGTACCCAGTATGCTCCAGAGAGAATACAACAGTGAGCAAAACCTCTGGGCCCTCATGGGGCTTAAGGCCCGGTGAGGGAAGGGCTCGGAGGACTGCGAGGCCTGCTGCTTGGTGTGCTGAAGGAAAAACATGCCCCAGAAAGGCTGGGGCTCTAACCCTGGCCTCGCGTGCAGAGCTGCACTCTCCCCACTGGAGCCCTCAGACTGTATGTATCTCAGAATTTTCCAGGGTTTAAAAAGGTCACGAGGTGCACATACCACCTGTTTGGCCACACCCCAGCAGGGCAGCACCCCTAATTAAACACATCCATATCTCTGCAGTGAAACCCATGGATATTCACACTTCCCGAGAGAAATAGAGACTCTCACCGTCTCAAGTCTGTGTGGGTCAGGCTTTCCCATGAAATTAGTTATAACGACAAACTTTCGGTTTGCAGGGTTTTTTTGGCGTTCAGAATTCCAGGTAAGGACCGGGAGCCTGCACCTGTGAAGAGCTAAAAAGGACAAAAGCTGAGTCCCAGCTTCATTCCCCGCTCTTGGCTGGAGATCCCTACCCCTGCAGACTGCCCCCGTGGCCACCGGGCACAAAGCGAGCACACACGAGGCGTGCCGAGAACACGGACTGAATGAACTATCACCAGAACTTCTTTCCTCAAAGAACAGCCACTAACATTTCTGCTGACAAATGTCAAAAAGGAGTATTTAAACCCTGCCTTCATCGACCTGCTCTACTGTCAGGAGCAGAGAGAAGCTGACACAGATGAATAATTTTCCAACTCCATTTACCTGAGATAAGGAAAATGAAACTCTTGTCTGGACACTGTTGCTGCCTTCTGGGCAGGTACACGAGGTGTTTTGCGGGGAGCAAGTGAGGGGGTGGTAGCCAAAACTGAAAACACATGATTTTTTTTTTCCTCTGTGGCTAAAGTTCCATTTGGAAAGCAACAATAATTTATCTCATCACAAGTTCCCAACAGCTAATTAGAAAAATGTACTAATTAGGTAATAATCTGGTTTCAGATGTTTTAATTATATACCTTTGGAGAAACAAAAAAAAAAAAAAAAAAAAAAAAAACCACCCCACTACGTATTATTTTTATGTATATATAATTTAATAGCACTTCTTCCAGAGTGTAAAACATCCAGAAAGTCTAAATTATAAGTTTGAAAAACCAAAAACCTCAAACCTTACGACAGTCATACCGGAAGAATATTTTAATACCCATTATCTATAAACAGTGGAATCATCTACAAAATGCAGTGCTTCTGCAGTAAAGGGTGATAACTGGAAAATATTTCAGCAATAACTCCCATCAGCTGTCCTGGAATTAAATGGATTTCCCCCCTTTTCATGCAACAGGGTTTCGGCATTCTGAAATGTCATACCCTCTGTTTCTTAACATAGCACTCGTACAAATGACTCCCAGAAATTTCCTCATCGCCTGAGATTTCTAAACCCCAAATTGGGAAAGAGGTGCTGGGCTCTACTGATGAGCTCTGCCTACCCCGGCTCTGGGCGGATTTCTAGGAGGGGTTTTACTCCACGATTGGGAAACATGGTGAGCCTGACAAAACGTCTGGGGTAAGAAGGTGAGAGGGGTTGCTGGCGCGGAAGGGGGTCTGCACGCTGGAGAGCGCCCTGGACAGGGCATCCCTCCCGAAGCCGATGGCCTGGAGGGGCGTGGCCAGCGGCCGTGGGCGGGGCCAGGCCAACCCTCCCAACCAACCAAAGCTGCCTGCGACCTCCAGGACTATATTTAGTCAGGGCTGACTGTCCTTCAGGGGGAGGGGCTTGGGGAGGCTGAGCACTGCCACCTGTGAGCACCAGCACCCGCACGCAGCCCTGCCACCGCGGTGCAGACGTGCTGGGACAGCACGACTCCTGGTGGAGAGGACGCGGGCATCCTCTCTGGCAGTTCCCCCAGCCCTCGGCAGGGCACGTGCTGCCCATCTGACAAATACCGTTTGCCCGACAAGGAGGGACCATGCCGGGCACACATGGCCTGGGCACAGGCGGGGCTGCCCAGAGCACCAGGGGCCCGCACTGACATGGGCCACTCTAGTTAGTTTCACTTTCCGGTCTTCATCCTGGGCCACCTCTCACCCTAATGGAAGAAAATATCCTTTGAATGCCAAGAGAGAAAGATCCTCAAAAATGTTCCTTGTCATTTTCCTTTTTTTTCCGAGGACACGGTTTTCCTCTGAAGACCCGGTAACAGGCTTTGGTGAAAACCCCAACTGCGTAACTTCAGTCCCCCGGGCTGTTCAGCTCTAATATGATTACACATCTAAATGCAATAAACGGGGCAAAGTGGTATTATTTTTCTGGGAAAAACCAACATCATAAAAGGGTCTTTATTGAATCAAGGGCCCGAGAACTGTTCTCTTGCCTAATTATGGCTCCCCAGTGAACGAGGCTGGGTTTCCAGGCAGGAGTCCTCACAACTCCCCAGCCCAAAGGGCAATGGGATATTTGTCACAACTTGTCTAATTACAAAATCCACCGAAAGGACCAAAGGGAGAATGCCAAGGTAGGTTGACAGCAGCCCCTTCACCCACTTGGGCGCTGGAGATGGGGAGCTGGTTCTCCAACCTACTTCTATTATAAGGAGCACCCCCCTGCTCCATCCCCACCCCTCACATTCAAGTCAGGATCCTGGACCCTGCCCCTTTCCACTGTCACTGCTTAAGTGGGTTTCCAGCATCCAGCGCTGCCCCTCTCTATCCTCATCAATATAGAAAGGGCCCATTGTCGAAATGTGATATTTTGCCAGATGGTTTAACATTCAGTGATTTGGCCAAGGTTAGTGTGCATCCAGAACTGACAATGAACGCTTGCTATCACCAGACACAGGAGGCGCAGAGGCAGGGGGAGAGGGAGACTCAGGCCAGGGGAGGGTGAACCCTCCACATGGACCGGCTGGGAGCAAGTGGTCTGGTTGACTTTTCTCAGATATACAGTGGTCTGGCCAGGCAAGTCGGAGACTAACATTTTGCTCATATGCAAGTCCTGCTTCCAAGTATCTGTTTAATTGCCCTCAAAGTTCCAAGAGCAGAGACACATTTTTTTTCCCCACGTTTTTAAGCTCACCACAGCAAGCTCTGCAGGAAGGGATTCAAGAGAATGTTATCTCCACTCTTCTACTAACCTGTCTCTTCAAATAGGCTGGAGCACAGGGATTGCATGAGCCCACCCCTGGCAGAGTCAGAGACACTCCCCGCCCCCACCCCAGGGTGTACCCAGAACGTCTCCCTGAAGAAGCAATGACTTGCTTTCTGCCCCCACCCCACCCCCACCCCCAGCAAGGACTTGCTTTTCTCCCAATATTTTCTCCCCAGATATTAAGCCAGCAAGCAGCTTGCCAGGCTCTGGTCGTCTTTCCTTGATCTCACTGGGGTTTCTTCACTGGCCCCACAGGTCCTGGGATGAACTATGGTGTCACTTGAGAACAGCTACATGTACTCCCCTCCCACCATGCACCCACGAGGCCTTTCACACACGTGTTTTCATTTGATCCTCTGATCAAACAGAGTAGGCGTGTGTCATCACAGCCAGGAAAACTGAGTCCCAAGAAGGCATGTCACTGGTCCAAAGTCACTCACAGCTAGTCCATGGGTGAGCCTGGTTTCCAACTGCAAAGCCTACGCCCTTTCGCCAATGCCTGCCTTCAGCAGGAAAGGATTTTGTCTTCCACCAATCTCTGGAAAGCCACGTGCAGATAAGCAGGAATGCTACTTCCTTGTGTTTAGGAAGAGTGGGGGAGGTCTACCTTGCAAAGGACACGGAGAGAGAAAACTGAAGACCAGGATGAAAGCCTCAGTCACCAAGAAGGAGAAGCTAGTTTTTCCCTTGAACCCCACACCCCCCCAGGGCAGAAATCCAGTGAGAGGAAGTGAGTTTCATGAGAATGAACCACAAAGTCTTCACAGACTGATCCAAATTTCCCAGCTGCACAACTCTGAGTCCCTTCCCCACCCCTCCCAACCGCAGCCCCAGGTTCCAACCTTGTGCCCTCCTTGTGCCTCCTGGCTCAAAATCGTGGAAGAGAAGTTAAGGCTACCAGGGGGGTATGCTGAATTCAGTCCAATTCCCCCCCATGGACAGAGAAGGGGACTCTCAGCCCGGAGTGGCAGAGCAGAGATTAAGATCAGGAGGTGGTTCTTTCCACATAGCACCTCCCTCCCCAGTTCTCCTGGACAGCAAACACAAGGGGTCTGGCTACAGGGCGATTTCAAAATTCCCCAGATTTCAAAATTCCCCAGACCTTGCCAAAGGGAGGAGGGAGGGAGCTGCGCAGTGGGTGAGAAGTCACCTGCTCTGGGGCTGACTGTGAGCCCAGGCCACTGCTTGAAGGCCTCTAAAGCACTGAAAAGATTCTGGTCTCTCTCAATCACTGGTTTGAAACACAAAATCAAAACATTACTGAGCCATAAAAAAAAAAAAAATTAAGGAAGTCCAACAAAATTCTGATTTTTATTTCCCGTGTTGATTACCCTGCAGTGTATTTTGGAATATCAACTTATTTCCTTCCACCACCACACCCCCACTTTGATTCTGTACCCTGCTTCACTGGTCCCACTAGAGTGCATTTAGTGAGCCCACTGGGTCAATGAGCCACAAGCCAAAAGCAGCTGTGGCAGTTCATCCTTCCTGGGGCCCTTTCATGAAATGTGCTCAGCGTCAGAACCAGAATCTTCGGGCCTTTCAGGCTGGAGGTACTGCAGAGCAGGTGTTCGAGGTGGCCACGTCGGCACATCCAGGGTCCTTTAAGACTCTGTGCGGCCTAATCCAGCCCCATCCACCTCCCATTCCACAGCTCACGCTTTCTGGCTCCCAACCTGGGAAGCCCTACTACACCCAGCCATGAAATGCTGCGGAAGACTCTCCCCCTCCGAGCCTCAGCCTCAGGTACAAGAGGACTCAACGATACCACTCAGTTGCTCTCAGAGCTGGAGGGCAAATCCCAGTGGGCAGCCAGGGACCATGCCCGTATTACAGCTATAATCCTAGGCGGCCCCGGCCCCTACACGTGGTTGGTAGACAAGAAAGCCTGAGCCGGGGGAAGGAGGTTCCCAGGCATCATCCCCACCTTAGGATTACAAAGCTGCTGTTCCCAGCAGGTTAAGTAACTTGCCCAAGGCTAGACGTTAGACAGCAATAGAGACAACCTTCCAACCTGCCAGACCCACCAGCCTGAGGTCTCAATCATTCTGCACCCTTCTCAACTGACACGTATGCAGATTCCAAATAAGAGAGCCGAGGAGATGAGCACCAGTCAAAGGTCCACTGGTGTGTGCCAGGCACTGAACCTCCATTTTTCCTATAAGCCTCACCACGAAGTGACGATGTAGGTAGCAAACTCTTGTTCACAAAGGAAGAAATGGGCACAGAGAAGTTACTGGTCCAAGGTAAGTGGCAGTTAGGACTCCCAACTCAAGCCCGTCTGGACCCAAGGTCTGTCTTCATGGCCCTCACACTAGGCTGCTTCCAGAAAAACCCAAGCTGACCTCTTGCTTCTGAGACAACTCTTTCACGAATGTGTCACAGATTAGAAGCGCTGTTCTTTTGTGTAGAAGAACAGAGACAGGCCAGTTACTATTGTGCTCAGAGAGCCGCAGACGACCTGGCAGCAAAATCCACTCCGTGCGGGAGTGAGAGCCACACAAATCGCAAAGCAGGGGACAGAATCCTGACCTTTGCGGGGGGGGGGGGTTCAGAAAGCTGGGCTTTTGCGCAAAGGCACGGGAAGGAGACTTGGGGAAGCAGCTCAGAGGCCACTCCCAGGGACGGCCACCAGGGAAACCCTAGAGGTATTTCTAAGTATCTGAACTTCGGAGCTGCTAGGACATTGAGGGTGAAGATGAGAGGACTGGGTTCTCCCAACGCTTCCTCTGCCAATCCGATCCTGCTGGAAAAAATGGATCTTTAATCTTTCATAGGTTGGAATTTGATTTTTCTTTAAAAAAAAAAAGGAGCTACAAGGGCGAGGTTAATTATTCACCAGGCTGTAATCTACTTAAGAGTTGAGGGAATCCAAGTTTCCTCCCAGGAGGCAGGACCAAGAGTCCAGCTGGATTTTAAGTCTTCCGTGGTTTCCCTGGGGGTCTGGTTGAAACTCTTCCCTCCCACCAGCTTTCCACCTTGCATTTAGCTGCTTCCAGAAGAGTGCTCCAAGACATGCAAGTCTGCCCATGTCAGTCACTTTCCCTACGGAGCCAAGAGGTACCCGGCTAACAGGGATGGACCCGGGGGGGGGGGGGGGGGGGGGGGGGGGGGGGGGGCATCTGTTTCAGGAAACTATGAAAATTCAAAAGGGACAGAAAAATCAAAAGGCTCTCAACCAAAGCCCGATTCCTAAATACAACGGCTTAAATCAAAGCACAAATCAGCTGCTGGAGGCCTGGCCAGCCCACTGTGTAGCGGATTCAATCACACTTTGCAAAGGAAAAATCCCAAGAAGGAAAAACGTAATCACTCACTTCCCCCAAAGCAATGAAGCACTAAGGCATTTCCTAAAAATCCCTAAAACCCAGGTCAGCCCTAACTATGCTGGAGGAAAACTGCCAGCCACCTGAACCAGGCCAGGGAGGCCGGGGACACTGCTGGCTCCTTATGCTTTATTCCCAGGATTTATGTCCCCGATCCCCGTGTCCATCCCCTCCAGGGTGGGTGCAAATCAGCCAACTCGGCCATCCCATCACTCCAGCCCAGTTCTGCGACCACGTAACATTCTGGAGATTTCCACTTCATTTAATTTAAGATACTCATCCTCAGGGCCAGGAGAGGCATGGGTTCAAAGGGAGAACTTTGTTTTCCCAACCTGGTTCAGTACTCTGAAGAAGAGACCGTTTTTCTTAAATAGGGCAAGACCTCCAGTTGAAGGTCCCACCAGCCTTCTCCTAGACTGTTTTGCCTCAAAACTGAGAATTTGTTAAGATACTTGTGCATTTAGATACATGACCAAACAAAACTTTTCCCATAATTGTGGCATCTGTGCTTACACGAACTAAGGCATGCAGGACAAAGCTCACACTTGAAAACACACAGGCCAACTGCAGCGGCAAGGCTGTGCCCCCTCTGGACTCACGGGCCCAACCTTGCCCTCAGGGACCCCACAGCCCATGGGGCTCCCCTCCACATACCTGACCACCCCCTTCAGGCCCCCACATGGCCACCAAAACACCGACAGAGGCTACCCTGGGTTCCTGCAAAGTCGACTCCATACTAAGCCCACAGAAGCCTGTGGAAAAACCTTCCAGATGGGGTCCCCGTACAACTTCCAGAAAGGTGGGCCAACCTGGCTGGGCTGCTTTCTCCCTCACCCTCCTCCTGCTTCTAGAAAACTCTCCAGTTTTCCAAAGCCAGGTGGAAGGGGGGCCCAAGGTGCCCTGTTTTGTCAGCTTGCCCTTCACACAGTTCAGGTCACCTCACTGCGAGTTCCCAAATGTTTTTCCAAGGCCCCCGCGGCCAAGATAGCCAAAACACAATATAAACAAAAATAAACAAAAAGTTCCAACACCCAACAAACTCGAGGTTTCCGGGGCTGGTGGACTTTTTTCTTTTGGGGGGCTAGAACACAGTGGGCAGAGGGTTTAAGAAGCATAAAACTTGAGGACTCGTGCGGTCAACATTACGTTGCATAGATCAGGGAACAAAAGAACACTCCCACAAAGACGCATCTTTGAAGAAACGGTGGTGGAACGGCGCGGCAGGGGCTAAACCCCCCACATCCCGTCCCATCTCCCCAGGGACAACTCCAGAAATCGGGTGATGCTCCCCACTTCCAAGCTCAAGGTAGCCGCCCTGGAAAGCGCGGCAGGACAAGCCCTGGTGGGCTAATGCGTGTGGGGAGCTGGGGAGCAGGAGGCTGTCTCTCCCCACTCCACGTCCGCCCGGGCGCGAACCGGCTCCACCCGAAGAACACGGACCTGACACCGACTGCACACAGTGACCGCCTTAAAGTTCTGAGCACGTTCCCACTGTTCCTGCGAAGCACAGGGATCCCTCGAATCTGCCCAGAGAGCCCGCGCCGAGCGCCCCTTGCCACCCCCGCTCCAGTGTGGTCCCGGGAGATGGCCCCCGGCAGGGATCCACGCTCCCGCCTGGGCGCTGGGCTCCTGCCGTGCCGGCCTGGAGCTTGGAAGAAGCCGCCGATCCTGGAGGCCGAGGACTGGGACTTTGTAGGCCAGTTGAACCGACACCCTCATCTCGCCCGCAAAGACCCAGCCCTCAGCTCCCCCGCGTCTCCGAGTTCGGGGTGCGGGCGCGTCCCAGACGGGCTCCCTCGGGCTGGATCTCGCCCGCTTTCCAAGGCGCTCTGCTCCGTAGAGGCCCTGGGTTTCCCCCAAGCGGCGTCCGCCAAAGAAGGCACCCGCCCCGCCCGACCTCGGCCCGCGGGCTCCGAAGCCAGCCCCCGGAAGGGTTACACGACGTTCGGGGCCGCGGCTTCCAGGCCACCGCGGCGCAGGCCGAGGGACAATGCTGGGCGTGGGGGAGGTGCGGGGACCAAGCCTTCCCCGACCCCCGCACTCCCAACCGAGAGCGCTAGAGTTACACGCCCAGAAACTTCGCCACGATCCCACGCCGCGCCCCCGAGGCCCAGCTCCGCGCCGCCTCGGTTACCTGCGCTCAGATCCGTGGGGGCGCAGGGCCGGGGCTGAGCCGCGGGTGGGGTGCCTCCCACCGCAGGCCGCGCCTTCCCGCACCGCCGAGCCCGTGTCGCCGACGCCGGGGGTCGGGGAAGGAGCTGCGAGTTGGGCCCTGCACCCCGACGTCCCGGGTTCCCCGCGCACGGGCCGGGCCGGGAGCCGGGGCCTCGCTCAACCTGCCCGGACCTGGGGGCCGCTGCAGCCCCTCTCCCCAAGGAGCGCGAGCCTGGCGCTGGGGGGAGAGGAGCGGGGCGGCAAGACCCCTCGAAAGTTGGGGGAGTTCCGCTCGCTCGCTCGCGCGGCCCTAGCTAGCTCCACGTGCTGGTGACACATCAGGAAGGCTGCGCGCCCCGCGGCTCCCGGCGGGCGGACGCGGCCAGCGCCCGGCCGCACCGCCTCCCGGGGCCGAGCGGACGGCGCCCCGCCCCGGCCCGCCCTCCGCCCGCCCCTCGGCGGCACCTCCCCCGGCCGCGGCGCCCGCTCGGGGCTGCGGCACCGGCGGGAAGACACCGGGCCGGGGAGGGGAGGGGAGGGGGGCGGCGGTGGCCTGGGCGCCCCTCTCCCGGGCTGCCTGAGCCGCGCCGGGGGGCGAGTCCGGACGCGAGCGGCCCGACTCGACAGTTTCGAGTGCCTTCCTCCCAGTCACGCAGCCCTTCCCGCCCCCGAGCTCCAGTAATTTTCCCTTTTCCTCCTCTGACCGGCGCGAGCTGCTGCCGGCGCGTCCTCCCGCGAAGGCCGGCGCGGAGAGCCCCCTGCCGGCCACGCTGCTCCTAGGCTGCGTCCCCGCCCGGCTGGAGCTCTCCTGCGGCCGGCCTCAACCTCCCCATTTGGAACCTGGAGCCATCCAGGCGCTTCCTGCGGCCTTTGGGGGCCAACCAAGATAATAAATGTAAAGCGCCAAACGCAATGGTAACCAGCAGCGTGCTTTGTTGAGATGTTAATTTTGTGTTTTCTACGCGTCCCGCCCCCCCGCCCCCCCTTCCAGTTGGCTGCAGACAACCTCTTTTACTGGCTGTGCTTTCTGAAAACCTGAGCTCCTTTAGGGGGACTGTGGGGAGGAAGGGTGGTAGAAAAAAGCTGAGAGGCCCAAAGAGAGCTTTCCCATGATTGGAGAGGGGTCAGAAGTCAGTGGAATCCCCTTTGGGGGACCTGCTGACCCACGCTCTCTAGAGACGCCAGGACGTCGGGGAGTAACTGCGTGTCTCATCTGAGAGCCCTCTGGGGCGTCCATGGGCCTCGGCCAAGATGCCCATCCTCAAGATGGCCAGAATGCTGGAGAAGCCCAAATCACCACTGAGATGGAGTCCCCCCCTCTCCGCCCGCTTCTCTTCAGATGGAGCTGGAGTGTGATTTAATTTAAAGAAAATCATGAGACATACCTGTTTGTGGCCTCATATAAATATTGGCTATGTTCCTGTCTTCTCTTTCCTGGCCTCACCAGCCCAAAACAGGCGTTAAACCTCACTGCGGAGGAAGTGGAGTGCTTTAGCCCACGCAGGGGAGATTCCAGAGCTGGACAGATGTGCAGGAGCAGGTGCTCCCAGGAGAGAGCGGCTCTGGGAGGGATGGAGGGCAGATGGCGGCCAGGCGCAGGCAGAGGCGCCCAGTGCTAGGGCAGGGTGAGCTGCTGGCCCCAAGGGTCTGTAATCCCCATTTCGTGGGAGCCTAGGATTAGAAGGGAAGAAAGAGGAAGATGCCCTGACATTGCTGGTGATGCTGCCCATGCTAGAGGGGGGCTGGGGTTCATGCTCTGCTTTTTCTTCCCCTTTTATTGCTCTCTCTAAATCTGACAAACCCTTTGGATCTCGGAGCCTGGAGGGGCCTGGAGGAGCCGGTGCCCTGGGGGGATGAAAGGGCAGGGATGTAATGGGTTTACCCCAGCGCTGATCCCAGAGAAGCCTGCAGAAGATTAAGATTTGCTCCCTGAGCTCGAAATCCTCCTGCTACCCCCTAACCACATCAAAGTGCATGGCGGTGGGGGGCACCTAATCCCATCAATGGAATCAAAGCTGGACTAGAAAGGAGATTCTGCGAGTTGAGTTCTCGGGCAGCTCACAAGACAAAGTTAGATGCTGGGCCCTGGCCTCCTCCACTGAGGGGGACATCCCCAAAAAGATCCGGAGCCAGTCCACAAGCAGACAGGGGCTGTCCTTGAGGGGCCACGGTGGGAAGGTCAACCCTAAGGACTGGGGAACCTGGACAGTGGGCCGGGGCTGGACTGCGTCTCAGAGTTCGTCCAAGCTGTACTTTGAGCAAGGGCCTTCACCGTGACACACCCGTGTCCCCAAGCGCAGCGCTCATGTGTGAGACCGTTTCAGGTTGAAAAAAAAATGTGATGTGTATTTTTCAATGTCAGTGTCATGAATATTGTCACAATGAGGCAAAAAATGGTTAAAGTGAGCCAGCTCACAGCCAAGTATTCAGTCTATACTATTACAGGTGGTATTCTGATATGGCCAAAACAGGGACGGTGGCATGCAAGTTAGTAAGTTAAAAAAACCCTTCCAACCATCCTTACAGAAACACTAAGGGCAGTGGCTTTCAAACTTCCGGTCATGCCCCATGGTAGGAAATATCTATACTATATAAAGAGTCTCATGAAACAGTTCTTATGCACTCAAAACAATTTTGTTATCCTATTCTGTTCCATTAAAAAAAAAAATGCTGCTCGCAAGCTGTTAAAATTTCTTTCACAATCCACTCATGGTTACCTCCTGCAATCTGAAAACTACCGCCTTTGAGAATGTGCCCAGACTGAGAGAGCTCTCAGTGAGAAATTTCTAGGTGCTGAGATGCTGTGCTTCTCCTTACTTTCTCACACTGACCCTCAGATGGGTATTATTACTGCCCACATTTTGTAGGTCTAGGGTCGCTGCAGTAAGCACAGGCCTGAGACCAGCCCCTCTCCGCCCAACTCCTCCCTGGTCTGGTGCACCTTCCATCATCTGCTCTGGGGAAACAACTCAGAAAAGCCCAGCATCCAGGGGCCATTCATGCCACCTTTGCTCTTCTCCCATTGTAGTCATCCTCTCCAAGTCTGCTTGGACTTGGAGAGGTGCTTCTGCCCTTTTTGCACCCCTCCCCCACAAATGACCCCTAGGAGGCAGGCTCTTTAGCAAGCCAGCCTCAGAGCCCTTGAGGGGGATGGGGAGGGGAGGGCGTGATGTGATGTGGACAATCTTAAGGTCCCAGGCACTCTGACAGATTCCTGCACACATCCATCTCCATGGCTGGGAGGGATCACACTGCCTTGGGGACAAAATCCTATAAAGCTGGAGACACTGACCTTGTTCTCTCCCACCCCATTCTAGATTCTTCCCTAGGTCTTCCTTGGCTGCCCTATTTTAAACTGCAGCCCCCTTCCCCATCACATCTTATTCCCCAACCTCGCTTTTTCGCCTTCCCATAGCCCTTTTGTGCCACATATTTTGCTCATTTGAGTATATATATTCTGTCTCCCTGCTGATCTTTGCCTCCAACTCCCAGAATGTAAGCTCCACAGAGGTAGGAATCTCTGTCTCTTTCATACATTACTGTGTCCCAGTGCCTGGCACATAATGCACACTCAGTAAATATTTGCCAAATGCCTTTCAGTCCTGCCTACACTGCCCTGAGAACCCAGCTTTGCTATTATTGGATGGGCCTGACTGCCCCAAACCTTCCCCAGGGGCCCCCTAGGCCTGAGCCACACAGAGGCACTCCCTCCAACACTTACTGATTTCCCCAGTCTCCTCTCAGAAGGTGACCACATCCCCCAAGGGCAGAAAGGCCAACCTTGACCGTGGCCTCCAATGCCCAAACCATGCAAGGTATTGAATATCCACCTCATGTTGCGGTATTGATTCTCTGCTGAGAACATGAATAGCAACACATAAAGCGCTGTGAAGTGGCAGGGCCGGAGGAAAAAAAACCCAGTTTACCGAGAAACAGGGCTCGCGGAGATGAAATGATTTACCCAAGGTCACTCTGTGCTGCGTTCTTTCCGCTCAACTTCCTCCTCTGGACCATCCAGCCTATAAGATGCAACGTCCCCAGTCCTAACGGTGCCGGCTTCTTCCCAGCTTCCTGCCATCAGTCAGAAAGAGCTCTGACACAAGACACAGCATATTTTGTTCAGATGGCAAACTACACGCATTTTGTTTCCCAGCCCAGATGGCTTGGCCAGAGGGGAGAGCCCCAGAGCTCAGGAGAAAGACAGGCTGGGCATAAAATCTTTACTGCTGAGAAGCCACCCCGGGGGGATCACTGGTCCTGTCAACATTTGGGGCCTGTTTCAGTTCCTCCTGCTTGTGTCACCTTCGATCAGCTATTCTCTGCCCCTGGGCCTCTGTGTCATCACTTTCAGAACTGGAATGGGATTTTCTCGGTGGTTTCTCCCAGCTCGCCTATTCCTTAACTGTAGGAAAAGAAGCTGCTGACTTTTTTTTTTTAATTATTGTTGTTGACTTTCATTCATTCCGCCAACATATAAAGAGCCCCTTTATCTATCTAGGTCACTTGAGAAGACACAACGCTTGCCCACAAGCAGCAGCAGAGGGCTAGACTCCCCAGAAAGGAGTCAATTCTTTCCAGGTGTAATAATATTTCAGCAATGCCAAAGCAGTGCTTTGACCTGGATTCGATTTTCCTGCATGATGGGGGCGGGTAGGGCAGAGGCAGATGGTCTGACACTCTGCTTGGGTTATACCGTCTAAACGTGACCTAAGGAGTGAGGCAGAGAGGGTGGGAAGTAAGGTCATACAGGGAGCCCTACTGGCCCAGAGTCCCCGCCGTCGCACCCGGGGCTCTCTGAAAGGCTTTCAGTGCTAAGTGCCTGGACAATGTTAGAGCCCTTGGTCTAGAAGAGCTAGTAGTCAGTCTCCTGGGGATTCCAACCACTGGGTCTGTGTCCCTCCCCTGCCTCTACAGCCTGAGTGGTTTGGTCAAGCCTCTGATTTTGTCCCTATGTGCTTTTCCTATGGATGGGGGTGAATATTAGGTACAGAAACTGCTTGGCTCACAGGCTGGCAAAGAGACGGCCCATCTCCTGGGTACAGGTCAAGTAATGATGGAGATGACATTTCCAAATAGATTTGTGCTCATTCTGTGGAAGAGCCTAATATGTATTATAAAGGTAGAGCTTTCTAGATGACCTTGAACAAATCACTTCCCTCCCTCTACTTGCTTCTGTGGCTATAAGAAGACTGGATGGTCATTTTCATTCCTATCAGTCTGTGATTCCAAATTGGTAACCTCTGTCCCCAAGAATGGGGTTGGACCCTTAGTGTTTGCTTATAAATACTCCGGTTTTGTTTCTTAATTCGCAATTTCATTTTATGTGCAAGGTTAGAGGGGCCGCGAGGGAAAGAAAAGCACCTACCCCTGCCTGGTTAGCTTCAGCCTAAATCATGGTATTTGAGTGTCAAAGATGATTGAATGAGGGCAGAAATACCCAAGACCTTGCAGTGCTCTGGTAAACTCCTATTCATCCTCCAGAGCCCAACCACGATGTCACCTCTTCAGGGAAGACTTCCCCAACCCTCCAAAGAGGGACCTCTCTTATGCCGGGGCTCCATCTCTGTACCAGGCGCTAAAAACCCAGATATGAGTGAGACACTGTCCCAGCCCTAAGGGGCCTCCCAGCCATGGTGTGAGATATACAGAGAGGTCCCAGACAAGAAGCTGAGTCACCCATTACCTGGGGGAATCAGAGGTTTCTCAGAGGAGGTGATACTTGAGTGTTGTCAAAGAGCTGGAACCTGACTCTAATCCAGTGTCCGATGTCGCTGCTAACTTGCAGGACATACCAAGGACAGAGGAGCTTGGTTAACTGCACGAAAAGTTTGCAGTTAGCAAAGTCCAGACTATGGGAAACCCTACAGGTCAAACAGACCAGCGTCTCCACTGATACACTGCAAAGAAATGAAAGGAAAGGAAGATAATACTAGTGATTGAAAAGAAAAAAGAGCCTAAAAGATATATCAATTTTAAAGATGAACAAAGTTAAACTATAGGGTATAAAGATGCACAACTAGGTGACACATAAAAATGCAAGGAAGGGATTACAAGAAGGGAGTATGGTGACCTCTGGCTCTGGGGGGCTGTGATTGAGGGGGGGCACATAAAAGAGGTTTCTGGGGTACCTGACAAAGTTCTCTGACCTGAGTGGTATTCTTCTTATAATTCATCAAGACATTGACCCGATGTGTGCAGCTTTTGAATCTGTGTTTTATTGTACAATAAAAGATTTAAAAATATATCTCTCTAGGCTGGAATATTGGATTCAAACCGACAGCAGGAGGCAAAATAGATATATATGCCAAATTCTGCTTTTAAGTTAAATAATATTCATATATGGGAAGGAAGAGGCCTGACCTCAAGTAGTACATATTTTTTAAAATATCCTGGAGGTTTTAGCTGCCCACAAATGGCCATCTCAAAGTGGGGAGCCAGAGGTCCTGTGTTCTGTTCTAGACCCTGGGGGGAGCATATAGGGAGGAGGTCTGAGCAAGGGGAAACTGGCAGTCAGTGAAACTATCTCTGGACAAGTCTCTTCAGTGCTGCTTGTCACAATTAAAGAAGGGGACAGACTACAGTATATCAGGAATGGGGGCCTTTGCAGCTCTCGTCCTGCCCATGGGGGGGACTGACTGTAACTCTCTGGATGGGCGAGCCAGAGTCAGATCGATCTCCTCATGAGGTCATGATGACCAGGCCCACAGTGAAAGGGACTACTATTGTCCACCACCTTGGCAGCCATGAGAAAAATGGGTGGGACAGCTTGAGGTCCCCTTGCTTCTCTCCAAGGTCTGGGCTCTGAGGCAGAAACTGTATTTCAGGCCACAAGGCATTTAGGAAACATCTCTTTCAACTTTCCAATTTTGCAACTAAGGAAGTTGAAGTCCAGGGTATGTCAGTGATTTAATGGAGGTCATGCCATGAACTCAACATAGGTACCTCTTTCTGCCTGGGCCCTCACTCTTTAAGCCAATGACCCACCCGCAGCCTACAGAGGTGAGTGTAGATACCCGTTGGCCTTTGAGGGTAACCTCAAGACCTCTGTTCCCATGCTCACCCTGGTACTTGGATCTGCCCTTCCTTCACTTCCATCTCCCCTCACCCACCTTAACCTGGGATCCATACTTGACCCTTATTTCTGGCCCTTTACCTTTGGGGGCCCATGTTTCCTCCAACATCTGTATGTTGATCTCCTCTGTACCTTGACCCTCTTTTATTGATTTCAGCTTGGTTCATCACCGACCCCTGCAAGGGTGAAATTCTCCACTCCAGCTACTACAGAAAACCCAATGTCTAACCTTGGAGTTTCTTCTCATCAGGAATCCAATTTAAGTAATAAGATTCAAGGCAATATCCAGTAGCTTGGGACCTTTCCTCTCTTCCTATTTCTGAATATCTGGAATCTGTCTCCATTTGCATTTACTAACAATTCCATGATAACACAAGAGTCCCTAGCTCAGCATTCCCTTCAAAAGCCAAGAGCATTTCTTCCATTTATTGGCATCTTAGGGAAAAGATCAGTATATTTCCCTGCTCCCTGAGCCCCACATCCTGTCTTCTGGTAACTCTAGACATTACCTCAGAGAGTCTGCTGACATTCAATCCACCTGAAGCTCCCCATGGTCAACTGTGCAGTGGGGCCTCTGGAAAGGTAATGTGATTTGGGGTCACAATAATAGAAGTATGGGATGCAGAATGAGGGAGGCGAAGTTCCATTTCATGAAACTATCTCTGGAGTAGTATTTTCAGTGCTGAGGATCACAATTAAAGAAGGGGACAGACAAACTAGAGTGATTCAGGAATGAGAGGCCCTCAACATCATGTCATATTAAGTTGGGTTGTTTATCCTAGAGATGACTTGGGAGTGTCATAACGGCTAGGGGCCAGATTGAAAGGATCACACAGGTAGGCACCAGACTCAAACTGTCAGCTCACAAGGAGGGCTGGGAAAGGCCTAAGCGCCCACCAATTGAGCGATGTGTTGGCTTTCTACACAAGAATGCAGGCAGCGAGCACAGGTGGATAACTCCCCTTTCAAGGAACACACAGAAACCAGAAAACACCGCTGGGCTCCAGAAATTCCAACATCCTTTCTGAAAAGTTCTCCCACCCTTAAGACACGCAGACCCAGCGACACGGGACCGCCCCTCCCCCGCTGGCGACATCAGTGCCTAGCGTGGGCCCTTCCCCTGGGGTCTCGGTGTCCGCACCGGTATCACAGGCATCCCAGAAGAGCCTCGGCCAGAGTAGTGTGGCAGGGCGAGTGGGGCGGCGGGGTGGGGGGCGAAATGCCAGCCCTGCCAGCGAGGCACGGCGTAGCGGGGACCGAGCAAGTCCACGAGCGGTCCGGTGAGCCCCGGCGCTCTGGCTCGGCCTGCGCCCGTGACTGCGCAGCCTGGGGGGAGGGGAGGGACCGAGGACGCCCGAACAGAAGCCGAAAAGTAAAAAATGCCACACAGTTAAGGGACGGCGCACGTGGGGGCAAAGCAACCCCACCGCCAGGTCCCAACCTCAAGCCCCAGGCACGGACGGGGTTCGAACCCGCGATCTTCGGTTTACGAGACCGACGCCTTACCACTTGGCCACCGCGCCTGACAGCCGAGCGAGCGGTGGAAGCTCTCAGTGGAGGGTAGGCGGCGCAGGCGCGGGAAGGGCGGCGCCCCGCCTCCGGCCCCGCCCGCCCGCTAGCTCGCCCCTCCAGACCCGCCCGCCGAAGCCCCCACGCCGCCCGACGCTCGGGCCCGGCTCAGGGCCGAGGCCAGGCGCCCGCTTCCTGCCTGAGACGGGACCCGAACTCGCGGCTCGCCGGCTCGGCCCCGCCCTCCTCCCGCGTACTCGGGAGAGCCCGGGCAGAGGCCGCCGGGGATTCGCTGGGGGCCGCGGCGGCGGTGGGGCCGGGAGCCCAGACGAAGAAAAAACCCGATCGGCGCCTGCTGCGACGCGAGCGGAGGCGGAGACCGCGGCCGCGAGCGAGCCAGGGCCGGCCACGCGCCGCCGTGTGACCTTGGCCCGGTCTTTTCCGTGTGGTCTGGTCTGCAGGCTACGCAGGCAGCGACGGGGGTTCGGGCCGAGCCCACCGGGAGCCGAGGGGGCGAGAAGGACGGTGCAGGCATGGACGGGACTGGCCTTGGAGAAACGTGCAGGGAGCCGGGAGGGACGAGGGCCTGCTCCTGGGTGCGCGGGGAGAGGACCGTCCCTCGCTGACCCCGCAGGAGCGGCGGCCTGCATAAGGAAAACCTTCCCTGGCTTGTTCACGCTCCGCCCTTGCCCTTCCACCCCGGGCACGGGAGACTCCCCGTAAATATCTGTAGACGAGATGGCCTTGCCCAGGAGGAACCGGCGGGGACGCGCCAGGATATGCCCCCAGGGATGTTCGCGGCGACAGTGCCAGTGGGATGAACACCGAGGGGCCACCTGGATGGAGGAAGCGGATAGTCTGTCCGTGCCGTGGAACAGTGGGTCACTTATTAAAAGGAATGATCTAGATTCAAAGGAATGATGGTCAGCGTAGGTAGCACATGTGATTTTAAAAAGCAGGAAAAGCAGGATATAGGACAATACAAACCATTTATTAAAGGGAAAGACGTGCAAAGTAGGTAAGCGTAAAATATAAAGGAGACTGGCTGGGGATAGGGGACAAAAGGAACTTTGTTGGTAATGTCTGGTTTCTGTTCTGTGAAAGGCAAGAAGCTGAAATGGTGGGAATACGGGTGATTATGATGTTGTATACTTTATTGTAGATCTTGCATTTTGTTTTAAAATTTTTTTTAAAGGAATTAGGTCCCTCTGTCCTCGTTTGGCCTGTGGCCACAGCGTCTGTTCCAGGAGAGGTGGGTAGAAGAGCCCTTTCCCCGGGGCAGGACGTGGCCAACTGCTGGCCTCCAGCCCTCCTTCCTGCAGGCCAGCGCCAGGAGTGGGGGTGGGGGGCAGGACACAAATCAGACCAATGGCACCATTGCTCACCCCGCCACCGCCACTGCCAAAGTCATTATTGCCTTTTTTTTTTTTTTATTTATTTGACAGAGAGAGATAGCAAGAGCAGGAACACAAGCAGGGGGAGCGGGAGAGGGAGAAGCAGGCTTCCTGCCGAGCAGGGAGCCCGATGTGGGGCTCGATCCCAGGACCCTGGGGTCATGACCTGAGCCGAAGGCAGACGCTTAAGGACTGAGCCAACCAGGTACCCCATTATTGCTTATTTATAGAACTTTTTAAGAAGTATAGATTGTGGAGATTTGGGGAAACCTAGGAAAGCTGTTTTTGTGTGTGCTAAAAAACATACAGTTTGGGTGCCTGGGTGGCTCAGTTGGTTAAGCAACTGCCTTCCGCTCAGGTCATGATCCCGGAATCCTGGGATCGAGTCCCACATTGGGCTCCTGGCTCAGCGGGGAGCCTGCTTCTCCCTCTGACCCTCTCCCCTCTCATGCTGTTTCTCTCTGTCTCTAATAAATAAAATCTTTAAAAAAAAGTTGAAAAAAAACATACAATTTACCATCTTGACCATTTAAAAATGCAGTGTCTACTCTCTGGATGTGGTTGTGCAACAAATGGAAGTTTTATGGAAACTCTACCCACTGAACAGTAAGGGACTCCCCTTCCCAGCCTCTGCCCAGCCCCTGGCAACCACCGTTCTACTCAGAGTTGGGCTGCTCAGGGTAGCAGGTGGAGTCCTACAGTATTTGTCTTTTTGTTCCTGGCTTATTTCACTTAGCATAATGTGCTAAAGGTTCACCCATGTTGTCACATGACATGATTTCCCTTTTTTTTAAAGCTCAATATGTCATTGTATTTTTTTAATCCATTCATCCCTCAATGAACATGTAGTTTATTTCGACCTCTTTGCTATTGTGAATTGTGCTGCAGTGAACACGGGTATGGAAATAAGTCTTCAATTTTTTTGGGTATGTAACCCAGAAGTGGGATTGCTGGATCCTATGGTAATTTTAGTTTTTCCAAGGAACCTCCATACTGTTTTCCATAGTGGCTGCACATTGTTACATTCCCACCAATGGTACACAAGGGGTTCAAATTTCTTCACATCTGTGCCAGCACTTTTTTTTTTTATACTCGTCATCCTAATGGGTATGAGGTAGTGTCTCATTATGGTCGATTTGCATTTTCCTGATTGTGATGTTGAGCATATTTTCATGTAGCTTGTTGCCCGTTTGTGTATCTTCTTTGAAGAAATGTCTATTTAAGTCCTTTGCCAATTTTTTATTCTGGTTATATTTTTTAAATGATGGGTTGTAGGAGTTCTTTCTGATATCCTAGATATTAACCTATCAGATATATGGTTGACTAATACTTTCTCCCATTCTGTAGGTTGATTTTTCACTCTGTTGATTGTTAACGGTGCAGAAGTTTTAAGTTTGGTGTAGTCATTCCCATTTGTCCATTTTTGTTTTCATTTTCTGTGCGTTTGGTATCAAATCCGAGAAGTCATTGACAAATCTGATGTCATGAAGCTTTTCCCCTATTTTTTTTTCCAAGAGCTATATCAATTCAGGTCATATGTTTAGGTCTTTAATCCATTTTGAGTTAATTTTTGTATGTTGTATAAGGTAAGCATCCAACTTCATTGTGTGTATAGAACACACCGTAATTTACTTATTCTCAGGTACAGGTTTTCTCACATTTTAACAAATTAGAAATTAGGATGACAACTGATTAGTTGATGGAGTCTTATAATTAATTGGTAGTACTTTTTCCCTTTTTAATGGCACACAAAATAGCTTTTTAATTGGTGAATTTGATGAAATTGAGTATATAGAACACAGAAGAGTCAGATTCCTATTTTCACATTTGTATATTTCATGGTGTCCTGATTTTTCGCACTTACCATTGTAGGATGAGCATTTCCCACATCCTTAGAAGTGGATCATTTCATCGGCTGTAACCTGTACCAGTCTGGTGCAGGATGTTGATCGTGAGGGAAGCTCTGCATGGGGGTGGGGGTAATATGGGAATTCTCACTCACTTTGGCCGTGGACCTAAAACTGCTCTAAAAAGTAAAGTCTGTTTTATAAAAGCACCTTAAAAAAAAAAAAACCTAAGAAAAAAAGTAGATAAGTTATATTCTTTGCTCTCTGACCCCCTACTCTGAGTCACAGCCAACCCTGGGTGCACTGGAGTTGCTCCTTGGTGGGGTCACTGTGGGTCTGTCCAGGTCCACTCCTTAGCTGGCAGGCCTAGGAGCCTGGTTTTGTCTCCTTCCAGGAGCGAGCAGCTGTAAGGACATGGTCTAACTTCTGTTTTCTAAACGTATGTACCATTTTTAATATTGAGCTTTTGCATTGGCAATGATGCTGTGAAACTCAACCAAAAGGTTGAGAGCTGGTTCCAGAACACAGAGCTCCTAAGCTGCAAAGATCAGGTCATCCCCACCTCCATATAGCACGATAGTGAGAGCATCCCATCATTCATTCCTTTAACAAATCCTCACTGAGCACCAACTATGTGCTAGACCCTGTCCTCGGTGCTGGAGCTACAGTAGGAACTAAGCAGCACAGCCCCCTGCCCTCATGGAGCTTCCATTCTTAAATAAGCAAACCATATACTGTATCAGATGGTGATAAGTACTAGGGAGAAAAATCAACAGGGAAGAAGGATAGGACGTTCTGGAGGTGGGAGGGAGGGTTGTTATTTTAAAGAGACAGGCATGGTAGATTAAATGAAGTCCCCCATTCTTTGCTGCTTTCCCTTTCCAGAGGCAGAGTCCCCCCCCCCCCCCCCGCCCCCTTTGGACATGGACGGGCCATCTGGCTTCTCTTGACTAGTAGTAGAATGTGGCAAAAGTGATGTTGAGTAAATACCCAAGCTTGGGTCTCAGGAGACCTTGCAGCTTCTTCCTGTGATATCTTAGAGCCCTGTCCCGAGCCCACCATGTAAGGAAGGCAGTCTAGCTGATGGGGGATGAGAGGCCATGACGGGTCTCCCAGCTGAAAGCCAGCACCACCTGCTACAACATCAGTGTGGCCATCTTGAACCTTCCAGCCCAGCTGACCCTTTAGCTGAATGCAGCTCTGTGGGTGACACATGGGTGAGTCCAGGCACACCCAGCAGAGGAACTGCCACCCGACCCACAAAATGGTGAAAATAATGAATGGCTCCTGTTGCAAGCCACCACGTTTTGAGGGTAGGTTGTTACCTAGCAATAAGAGCTTATTGATACAGCAGGTTACAGACACCTAGGCTTGTGGCTTCTAGGTTTGTGGGCTGGTGGTTATTTGCATGGAGGAGCTAAAACTTGCAAGATGCTGGATGAATGTGGGAGGGGCCGTACCCAGTGTCCCCTCAGTCATCAGTTAACCTCAGTTTCCTTAGCTACAAAGTGGGAGAGTTGGTTAGCTCTTAGCCACAGCCCCGCGTTAATTAAAATTTGAACACCTTCTCCATTATTCACTGCTAAAGTTAGCCGGGGGGTGAGACGCCACTTGACCTTCTTTCCCTCATAGCAACCTGACACTCTTCCCCTTGGTCAGGTTTCCTGGTCCCTTTGCCAGCATGAAAGCTCTAAATTTAAGGCTGCCGTTAATAGGAGGAAAAAAAAAAAAATCAACGTGACTTGAAACCTTTTGAGTAGAAGGCCACACCTGTAGACATTTAAGTTAAGGCTGCTCTTCATACTTAGGGTTAGTGTGGTTTGGTCTTTTCCTCTCTCTTCTCCTTCTCGGTGGTTAGTTCAATTCCCTTTCCCTGACTCCTCCACTTGCTTGTGGAACATTCACTCTTAACAAGATTCAAGGCAGCTGTGGACTTTAAAGGAGCCAGGAGGGCTCACAGGTGGGTCACAGGCTGAAAAAAATCAGGCCACCTCAGAAGCCCCCAGACGAGGCAGGAGCCTTAGTGAGCCCCACCACTAGGCAGCTCCAGCCCTAGGGACTCATCCTTTCCTTAAAGGTGAGCCTGCTCTCATGGACACTCCGGCTTCTCCATGGGGCTCCTGCACGGTTAGAGATCCGCCTGGAGGAGGTCAGAGGACTGACAGACCCAGTCATTCCCCAAGATGCTTAGGTGGATTCCTTTTGGGGAGGATGGATCTTGTGAGAGGGGGCCTGATAGAGCCGACTCCCGAGGACCCGCTGTTTTGTGCCTCATTGCTGTGTGACCAACTACCTCAACACATAGAGGCTGAAAACAAGACCCTTTTCAGGTTCTGGGGGTTGGCCAGGCAGTTGTGCTTCATCTGTTGTTGGCTCAGGTGTTGGGATGGCTAGGAGGCCCACCGTGGCCTCCCTTCCATGACCGACACTTAGCTGGAACTACTGGGTTGGGACCTCCATTTAGCGTGGGGCTGCTTGGGCTTCCTCATAGCATGGCCTCCAAAAGGGTGCAGCTCAAGAGGAAGGAGACATGTTTCCTTGTGGCCTCGTAGGGCTAGAGCTGAAAAGTCCCAGGTGATCACTTCTGCCACAAATGATGCCTGTTTACACCCTATCGATCACAGTAGTCACAGGGCCAGCCCAAAGTTGGGAGGAGGGGAAAATCAACTCCACCTCTCAACAGGGGAGAGGCCTGCATGCAACGCAGGGAGGGAGTAAATCAATGGTGGCTATCTTTGGAGCCTTTACCACCCCTATCATTCCCGACTCTGACTTTGAGTATAAACACTGATTGGTGCTCAGCCCTGGGGCTGGATCCCGCAGAGGACGCAGAGATATAGGAGGTGGATGTCCTTTGTCTCCACCCCAACCTCAAAACAGTTTGGACTAGATGCTCTCCCCTCTCCTTCTGGCCCTGACTGCCTCCAGAATTGACATTCAAAACATTCCTCTCCCCTCACCCCCCCCCCCCAAAACACACTCCCCCCCACAACTGCAGGCCAGAGTACTGAGGCCTGGCCCAGACACTGTCAGGGACCAGCAGATGCCAGCTCTTGGTCCGGGGGTAGCCTGCTGGACTGGATAAGCTGGGAAGGCTGAGTGGGGGCAGAGGGGCCAGTGGGGCTAGAATGCAGGGGAGGAGGATCTCACAGGCTCCCCTGGGCTTAGTGCCATCAAACAGGCTGGAGAAAGTGGGCTCAGGCTCCAGCACCTTCGCCCTCTGGGTTTGGGCCTTTTAGGAGCTCTAGCATTTTTTTTTTTTTTTTAACCCAGAGATCACATCAATGTCATGGAGCCCAAATCAGAACCCAATAGCAAAGAGCTTGGAGTGAAAGCCAGGGCCACACCAGGGATGGCGGGGGAGTGAGGGGAAATTCCTGCAGCCCAAGTCCAGCCATTGGGTTAGTTCCTGGAAGGATTGGTTTGAAGCCGGCTCTGGACTTTCCGGCCCTAGAGGCCATAACCTTGCCCTAGGGGGCTTGCAGCATCGTGACCCTCAGCCCACTTGTAAGGCAGGGCCCGGCTAGCCCAGCTGAGCTGCAGGGAAACGACCATCCTTCCGTACCCAAGCTCCCACAGCGCTCTTCACAGCCCCTCTGCTCACGGAGAGCTGGCCCCCGCTCCAGGGCTCGGCAAGCGTCCTCCTTTCTCTCTGAAGCCTTTCCATCCTGGAAGCGACGCCTCCCTGCTCTGAGCAACTCACTCCCCGGGCTAGTCAGTGGAGTCCCGCTTTGGGATGACTCTTCCCCTTACCAGCTGCCTGGGTGTGAACCCCGGGTGACTTGCGGCGAGTTAGGTCACCTGTGGTGGCTCAGTTTCCTCATCTGTAAAATGCGGATAACACTACCACCCACCTAGTGGTGGTTGTGAGGATCACAGGACCCAGTGCGCACCAATCACTTGGCACATTGCCTGGCACGCGGTAAGCCCTAAGAGCACGGAAGCCAACAAGAACTACCTCGCCATTGCCTCGTGCGGGCCACGCACTACATCAGGCACAGTGACAGGGGAGGGATGATGCCAAGTCCCGCTTCCCCAGGGCTGGGAAATCGGAGGGCCGCGCCACCGCTGGCGGGCTGGCCTGAGCCAACGAGAACCGGCCTCATCCTGCAGCGAGCGCCCCCTGCTGGCCACAGGTCTCTGGGCCGCCAGCGGGGGCTGGCGCCGCACCTGTCGCCCCGGAGGGCCCCGGGCGGGCGTGAAAGCGAGGGGCTGCGGGAGTGGCTTTGCCCACCTTTGCGCGTAGCTTAGTCATTTTCTGGAGACGGGTTGGCTGGAGTAGACCCTCCCGGCAAAGCTGTGAGAAGCCTGGCTCCCTTACCCAGATGACCACTGACATCTGGCAATTCCAACTCCTCATCCCACTCAGCAAACAGATAACCCAGGTCTTACCTGAGTCCAGGCTGCCTTCATCTCTCTCTTCCTCTCTCAGTCTGCTGCCTAGTCCCGCCGCCGCCACCCTCTGAGACTGGGCTCTGAGCAGGCCGCTCCCTGGCTTAAGATCCTTCTGCTCTCTCTCTGCCCGCTAAGCCTCTTCACCTTTTGTTCCCTCCCCATGTCCTCCCCAGTCTCCCTCACCTGGCCTCCTCCTCCTCCTCCAGGGCTCGGTTGACTCCTCAAATGATCTGTGGGGGGATTACATACCGGTGACCCTCACACCTGCCTACACGGTAGAATCAACCAGGGGGCTTTGGAAAAACCCTAGTGTCCAGCCCACCCCTTACCACCTGAATCCAACTCGCTGGGCTGGGGCCTATATCCGTGGGGTTTTCAACTACCCCCAGATTATTCAAATATGCAGCCAGGAGCGAGAACCTCCCATTCTCACGTGCTGGAGGCACTCTGTGCCCTGAGGGTGAGGAGCAGAGCTCTTTCGCTCAGGGTCAAAGCTCCGCACCTAGCCCTACAGCGCGTATCTATTAGGTGCTGATGGAACAATTGTTTCCGGCCAGGCTCTGCACTGTCTCACCAGCCCCACTTCCCAGCTGAAAGGGTGTGCTTTCTACCCGCCTCTCCCACATGTGGTTCCTGGGTCCTGCAGTCCCCCAGGGGTCCTCTGCAATACCCCTTCCTCGGGGAAGCTGTCCCTGATCCCCAACTGACCTCAATTCCCTTGCCCCCACTCTTGCAGCCTCCCCCCCCCGGACTTTCCCAAGTGCAGCTCATCACCTGGGGGTCAGCTGTGGCTCCCCTTTCCCCAGGAGGACATAAGCCTCTGCTGTCTTTTCTGTACCTAAATTGGTTGGTCGAGTGACTTCAGACCCAGGTATTTTTTTACCTCTTCAGGAGACTTTGGCCTGGGCCCAGACCACTCTAAAAGACTCTAAATTGGGGTACCTTGGAGGCTCAGCTGGTTGGGCAGCTGTCTCCGGCTCAGGTCCTAATCTCCAGGTCCTGGGATTGAGCCCCATGTCGGGCTCCCTGCTTAGCGGAGAGTCTGCTTCTCCCTCTGCCTCTACCCCTCCCCCTTGCTCGTGCTCTCTCTCTCAAATGAATAAATAAAATCTTAAAAAGAAAATTTTTTTAAAAGGCTCTAAATGTGAGGACCTAGTGAGTTTGGGATCTGACAACGAGCCCTTTGCAGGAACTGTGTGACCTCTAGGGGGCGCAGGGATGCTGTCTGAAATACTCAGGACCGGTTCTCCAGGACAGCCTAGCAGGGAATGTTACCTGTGTGGAGGGCACGACGTGTATGCCCAGCAGTGCTTGCTTCCACCTCTCTCCAGAATAGCAAATAGAGTTGAATTGCATCCCCCTAAAAAGTTGTGGATGTCCTAAGCCCTGGTACCTGTGAATGTAGCCTTATTAGGAAATAGGGTGTTTACAGATACAAGCAAGTCAAGATGAATGAGGTCATCCTGGGTCAGGGTGGAGCCTAATCCAATGTCTGGTGTCCTTATAACAACTGTGAAATTTGGACAGAGACACACAGAGGGAAGGTGGCTGTGTGAAGGCAGATGCTCAAGGGGGCTAACAGCTTCTGGAAAGGCCAGTGGTTGCTTCTGGATGGCTAGGTAGGGTGGGGAAGGCAGAACAGTCTCAAAAAAAAGTAGTGGCAAACTAAGGAGTCTAATTCCGAAACTGGGGCGCAAGGCAGGAGCTCAGGAATTGGAGGCACCTGCTTGGCAGCAGAAAGGTCCTGGAAAGGGTTGAGAATAGGGTCGCCAGATAAAATGCAAGATGCCCAGTTAAATGTGAATTCCAGATATGCAATGAATAATTTTTAAGTGTTGGATGGAACATATTTAAGCTGAAAAATTATCTGAAATTCACATTTAACTGGGCATCCTGTATTTTTATTCACAGGATCTGGCAACTCAAGTCGGGAAGGAAAAGGGCACATTAGGAAGATGGAGGGAACAGAGATCCAGGACAACAAACTCCCAGTTTGGGGAAGGGACTTGCCCATGAGCTCAGGAGGCCACGTAAATCCACCGAGTAGGGAGCTGCCTGCTGCGCAGGCACCACACGAGGGCCTGTGTGGGGACGTGGAGGGACCTGGTCCTGCTTGTCCTGAGGGTCTGGGCCAACAGGGAGAGCAGACTCCTCTCCAGGTGCTGGGCCGGGGCCACCTGTGAATCCCTTCCCCACACCCGGAATCCCATAGTAAGAGGAAGGGGCAGACAGAGGGCAGAAAGCTGGGCATTTGGGCCACTCAACCTGGAGCTACGTCGATGCTCCTGGGCTTAGCAGGACTCGTGCTGTCAGGTTGGTCTGAAACCAAATTTGAGGGGACGACTTGAGCCCGTGACCCAGGGGAGTCACAGTGGTGGACATGGAAGAAGATGTCCCTGGAGCTCCATTAGAGTGACCAGGGCAAGCTGAAGACCCCCGGGAGGTCCTTGCTGGGAAAGTGGACTTGGTTGCGGCAAAGACAAGGTTTTTGAACATCATAGCCCTGGGGATGGACATGGTGGTGTTACAGGGGCTTTTGGGATCCACATCTCCTCTCCTAGGGACAGCGGGCCAAAACGAGGGTCTGCGGGGTGACCCCCTGCTCTGCCCTGCACCTGGAGGACAGCACCAGCCACCCTGGTATGCTGGGTGGGGCCTCTCTTCCTGAAGAAGACGGTCTGTCCCCAGGAGCCCTGGAACCAGGTCTCCCTCTTCCACCCTCCCTCCCCCAACCACAGAAACTCACCATCAAGTCAGGCAAGAAAAGCAAACTATTTATTTACACCTTGGTCTGTACATTAGAGTTCCTGAAGGAGCCTGCCTCTGAGAGCCTGCTCCTTTTTGGCTAGAAGCAGGTAGGGGGCGGAGAGCTCAAGGCCCTGGGACACAGCCTTGGGCCTCCCCCCTCCCCTTCCCCGGAGCCTGGGGGTGGAGGTCTCAGCCCAGCCCTGAAGCTAAGCCTGCTTCTAGATGGAGGCTCCTGGGGTGGGACTCAAGGAGAATCCCACAGAGTCAAAGCCATCTAACAAACCCTTGGGCATGAGGCCACACGTGCAGCTTATCCAATCTGGGCCCCTGGGGTCCCAGCCAAAAAAGCAGGAAGGGCTGGGATGAAGGGAGCCGGCAGGCTGCGCGTGAGTCCTCAACAAGGCCGGTCCCGCCGCAGTCCAGCCCGCAGCGGGGGAATTAATGGCACTCGGGTCTGAGCACCTTGGGCAAAGGAGGAAGAGCTCGGCAGTTGTTATGTTAATGACGGGCCAGGGCAGCCTCCAGAAGCCTCTTCTGGCCACTTGGAGTCCAAGGCTGTTAGAGACACCAGACGGCGGTGGTCCTGAAGGCAGCCCAATGCCAAGCACTGGGTGTCCCCCACTGCGGGAGCTTCCCCCGGGACCAGGGGCGCTGCTGCAGACCCATGACGTCCCTGCCCAGGCCAGGGCCTGCCGTGAGGAAGGGGCGCCCAGCTTTCTACAAATATTGACACCAATGCAGGGGAAGAGGTTTGTGGGAGAAGGTGCTTTACACAGTTACCCTTTTCTGGTGTGCAAGGCTTCTAAACTAGCTGCAGGCTGCACGGAGGGGCTAAGAGGGTCCGAGCCCTCCAAGCTGAAGACCACAGTAAAAAGAGTTCTGTACAAAGTTACCAAATCTGCAAGGCTGAGCGAGCAGAGCGGAGCCTCTCCACGTGGATCAACGTGCGGGGAGGCCTGGCCTGGGAGCACACCGGCTGTGGTGGGGGCACGCGGACACCAAGTGGGACGCTATGTACACATTTACAGGGCTTGGGAAGGACCAGGGGAACGAGAGGATGTAGAAAAGGGGCAGTGGGGACATGGAAAGTCCTGTACAGCGGCGACAGGGAAGAAAAAAGGCACAAGGACAACGACCCCAAACCATGCAGACAAAACACAGCCTGTGCAGCACGGCCAAGCAAAGGGGCCCGGCAGGAGGCGCAGCCCCCCCCCCCCCCCCCCCCCCGCAACCCAGGGGCCTCGCAGGAAGCACGTCTTCCCACAAACCCAGGGGCCCGGCAGGAGGCGCAGGACCCCCCAGGCAGCAGCACTCATGTCCTGTGTGGGCAGCCCTGGCATGCCATTTTCAGTCACCCTCCTGCTGGTGGCTCGGGGCAGACAGCCCTCCCCCTACAGTCTCAGGGAGAGAGAAGGAGCCTACAAGATCGGAGTGATGTACGGCATCACACTTCACCAGAGTCTATGCTTTTAGAAACCTTTCCAGAAGGCACCCGATTTTCTCAGGTAGGCAGCAGAGAATGTGGCAGAAGGGCCTTAGAGCTGTTCTGCCACGCGGCTGGGCAGGCCCAGAAGGTCCCTAAGGTCAGTGAGTCAAGGGAAGGAACTTGCGGCCCCTCAACAGGCAGGGGGTACCAGCCTGAAGCATCGCCGCACAGGGGCTGCCCTAGTCCCGAAGGAGGCATGACCGGGGAAGGGGCCAGCACTGAAGTCTTCAACCCAAAACCCTCCTTAGCACTTTCAAAGAGTTGCTATGGATCTGCCAGGCAAATAGTCATTTCCTTGGCATGGTGACCATCCCCAAACTTCCCTGCTTTTAGGTTTAAATTTGCTAATGCATTAAACACACATAGCCACAGAGCACAAAAAGTGGGCTAAATTCTTCCGTGAGCCACCAGGCCCCACTGGCCCCTGCAGGTTTCTGCTGGTTACGAAGCCCCTCCTTGGAACCAAAGCGCCTTCACGGTGCCCTCCTGACCACCGCACCTGACGGGCTCAGGAACCAGACTTGCCAGCAGATGAGAGCCCGGAGCCTCCAGAACATGGGCTGGGATGCTGGTTTGACTACTAACAGTGGAAGAGCTGGGGTGACGCTCCTCCACCCAGCCTGAAAACGGATCAGAGGCCAGTGTCCCCTCCTGCTCAGCTGTGTGAGTCGAAGACTGTTTCTGGGGCTGCTTCAGGGGGACAGCCCCTTCCCGACCCCTGACTCCAGAACGGGCCTGTGCGTGACCCCATGGGCACCAGGCGGAGACTTGCCCACTCAGGTTTGCTAACCCCCAGGCTGGAGAGAACAGCTTGGTACACCAGTTCCTGAAGGCATCTGGCCTCCCATCCCTGGGGTGAGGGATCTGCTCACTTCTCACCATCCATCAAAGTCACCGACACCCCCACTGTTAAGGTAGCACCTGGATTAACAAACCCGACAGCCATTTCCACCCGTTTTCTCCATCCCTGACTAGGAACCTTCTAGTCTCAACCTTGGGCTACACATCAGCATGGCCTGGGGATCTCTTTAAACATCTGGATGCCTGGGCCACACCCACACCAATTACACTGGAATCTTGGGGTGGGGCAGCAGCGTGGTTCAGCTCAGTCAGCAGAATTTCGAAAATCTCCCCGGGTTATTCCAATGCACAGCCCAAGTCAAAAACCACTGTTTCGGGTCCAAGTGCCTTGGGAGGTTCTCGAGCTCTGTGTTTGTAATAAGTGAGAAATAAAGTCAAAATAAAGGCATTTCCCTCTGACAATTCTCAAAGAATGTACAAACTTAAAATAATTTGTCTAACTTGGCCAATTCAAAGTTTAAAATATACATTTTTTTTTTACTAGAACTTTATAAAGCTCACTCACTGATTCTGCAAATTTTGTTTGGCTTCCCGTTGAATGTAAGGATAGCCAAGTGCCGTGTAAAATGTGGGTCTGTTGTAGGACCCCCTCCGAGTGCCCCCGAAACACTGCTCAACTTTGGAAGAGTTACTACTAATCTCTACTAGGTAGAGTTGCCAGGTTTAGCAATAACAAACAAAAAACAAAAAGCACCTGGGCACCCAGTTAAGTTACAATCACCTGGGGGGGGGGGTTCTTTAAACATTCCAGTAGCTGGGCCACACCCCACGGCAACGAAATCGGATCCTCTGGGGATTCGGCCCAGGTATCAGAATTTTTAAAATCTCTCCATTTGAGGTGTGTCTCAAGTATTGCCTGGAACATAACTTCCACTAGTTGTGTTTTGTTTGCCTGAAAGGCACACCGCGCTGGTCCTCGTGTGTACTACCTAAGCAGGTCCAGCACCCAGAGAGAAGAGGGGAACTCTCAATCAGACAACACACAAAGGAGGGGGAAGCCCAGGAAGGGGGCGGGGTCTGCCCCACTTGCTCCCAGAGTCAGTACCGCTCTGGAACCCTCGCTGGGGTCCACGGGGCTGGGACCCTGGCCGCATGTGCCTCCCGAAGGCTAGCTTTCACACATGGAAGAGCAGTTAAAAACACGACATGATCTTGAAAAGCCAACTAGAATGACAGCCTAGGTTTTTTAAAGACGATTTTGGCTGAAGAAGGTTGGATTGAACCTGAGGCCTGGGTGACATGGAGTTTAGTCTCGTTTTAAAGTCAGCCCTCTTCCGGAGACCCCCATGCACAGCACCAGATCCCTAGGGGCCTTTCAGATGAGGCCGCTCCTGTTGCGCCCCCTTCAGGAAGGGGGCAGAAACATTGCAAGCCCACCGCTTTCCACCCCTTTTCAACAAAGCAGAAATTCCCTCCCACATAGTGACTGTGTAACCCAGGCCTCTGGGGCCTTCTCTGGAATTCCGTATCAATGCAGCTAAAGGGCACAGAAAGTTTTACATACAAAATGCTCACTCCTAGGGCGAGTCCCCCACGGACCAGGATCTTGATCTGGCTGGCCTCCGAAGGACTCCTTCCAATGTAAAATCCAGACCAAAGCCAAGTCATGATACATTTTCTTTCCTTTAATTCGGGGCCACTGCCGCCTTTTAGCAAATTCTCAAGAGACCCACTCCTCCTGCCTTCTTTCTACTGCCGCTGCTGCTTCTCAGACCCCCGGAGGAGCCCAAGGACACCAGCATCCTAGGGGCTTGAGAGACTCTCAGAAGATGGACCCCTTGCCCTAGTCTTCCTGGGGTGGCCGACCCCAAAGTCCTGGATCGGACCAACGCAGCCCCATTATCTGCGGCATGAAACAAATCCCACACATGAACTTAAAGAGAAATCACACGATCCAACAACAGCAGAAGGTGACTGGCACGGAGTGAAGACCGGTCCTGGTCACAGCCCTGCCTTTGTGAACAGGGAACGTGCATCCCCAAGCCCCCAAGCCCCTCTTCACCCTCTACAGCCCTCTCTTCCCAGCGAACACCCCTCCAGCCCCTCCCCAACATACCCAAACTTTCCTTTTTACACCAGAATTGAAGACAAGAAGAAACTGCAGGGGAAAAGATTAAGACCGTACATGTTCAAATAGACTTGGATTAAGGAAACGAATCATAAGCCATGTACCACTGAGATAAACTGGAAGGCTCAAAGTACCCTATCTACTCCCAGCTGCCTAGAACAAAAGATCACATTAAAAGTCCAGAGTGTGCATTTCCACCACGTGCCACTGAGGATGGAAAACTAAGGTTTCCCTACAACGTCCCCACACCGTGCCTGGCTGAGAGCAGAATGCAAGAGTGTTTCTAAGAGTTGGAACCGGGGGCCCTCGACACCCAGCTGAGCCAAGCCCAGAGCTCAGAATCCCCAGGCCGTGTGGAGACCGGGAGCTGGGCAGCAAGGCCCACTCCTTGCCCGCCGATGCCATGGAAACAATCCCACCGTGTTTCTCTTCTCTTCTGGTAAAATGCAGCCAGAGGGAAGGAAACGAACAGGGGTGTGAGCATGCTCCTCCCTGAAAAGTAGGTCTTTGGATGCCCAATGCCAACACATACTTTAGACACCCCTGGCCCCCAGCTCCCCCCATCTCCTTCTTTTGAATCTCTTCATTGTACCCCCAAGTTAAATGCTGCTTATTTTTCATGGTCTTAAAAATAAAACAGAAAGAGGTAGGTAAGCAAGGATGGGGAAGTGTACAGAGAACTCTAAAAATACCAAGAACTCTTAGAATGAAGGTCGCCCCACGTTAGCTCCTCTGCAAGCCTGAGTCCTTTGGACACACAGTGCCCAAGGATAGCGGGGGGCTGCCAGCCGGGGAGGGGCTCTGGGAAGGCCCCTTCATCTTTTCAGAGCCTGAGCACCTAGGCTTCAAAGGTGGCCACAGAGGTTGGGGAGGATGCAGCTGTTGGGCATTTGAACTCCTGGAAAAGATCAGAAATTGGCTCCCACTCCCAGAGGGAACAGGGGTGGGGTGAAAGAGCCTGTCTCACTAGAGCGTGTTTTAATCCTTCTCCCCAGAGGTAGAATCATTTTTGTCCGGTATCTGAAACACCATCTTCCAGTTCTTGTTATTACAGTAACTCCTGATCACAGACCTTGCCCCTCCCACCTCCAGGACCATCTGCCCTTGCAAAGGGGCCACGGAGTGTGTGCACAGGAACGGTATAGATGTCACCCAGAGCCACGGCCCCACACTCACTCCTTGCTGCGTGCACGGATTCCTCCACATACACACCAGTACACACGACATGGTGGCCAGAGATACATTTACAGTGTGTGTGTGCGTGTGTGTGTGTGTGTGTGTGTGTGTGTGAGAGAGGCCCGGCTTGGGCCGCATCCTCAAGCGGGGTCTGCCCCTTGGTCCCAGGGCCCGGGGTCTGAGGGTCCCCGAGGCCGCTCTGCAGCCATCCCTTCTCTCAGTGTTTGATCTCAAGGATGGAGGGGTTGTGGTCCAGGATGGCAAGGATTATCTTGTCCATGTACTGCCTCAGCCGGAAGTTGATCTCCTCCTGCTCCTTCAGGGCTTCCATGAGCTGGAGGGAATGGGAGACGTGGGTCAGAGGCCGGGCCCGGGCTCCGGTGCAGAGGGAGCCCAGACTCCCAGCTTGCGGTGAGCCGGTGCCCAACGAGCGAGAGGCTCAGGAGACCCCGGGCAAGGCAGACCCCAGGACCAACCTCGGCATTCGGATGCCAGAAGCAAGCTACAGCAGCTCTGGGAGGGCCCCTTCTCACACCTAAGGAGTGAGAGCCATGCACGTGCCCAGGCCCCGCCCCCAGGGATTCGGATTCAGCCGGTCTGTGGAGGGACCCGAGTAGGAGCAATTACTTGGTATGGGCTGAGAACACTGGCCAAAGACATTTATGATCAAGAATGACATCCAAAGTCCTCGGGCCCTAAGACTCCTGAGGTTTCTAGCCGTTTCCTCTACCTGAAATGGCCCCCTCGCTACCCCAGCTCTGCCACCGCGCCCCCCCCCCCCCGTGCGGGTCCATTCCTGACATGTCCTTTAGGAGGAAATGCTGGCTCTGCCACCAGGCTGGAGCCCCTTGAGACGAGGGGTCAGCTCTTAGCTCTGTGTCCCAAGCACAGGATAAGGGGTTCAGGGACTTCTTAATGATTGACGTTAATATATAACCAGGACATTTTGGAGGCCTGATTTTTTATAACCACACCCTGGTGGGGCAGAAAGAATGGACTTTGGTTCTGGAGACCTGGGTCCTTTGCTCCCCACAAGTTGGGTGATCTTGTGTCCTAGTTTCCCAATCTGTAACATGGAAGCGTCCAGAAAGCCTTCCAATTGTCAGAAGATATACTACAAGCAGGTGCTCAAGAAAGGCTAGGGTCCTCCCCCTCTTGGCTTGAGGGAGAGGAGTTCTAGCCTCTCCTGCGCTACCTGTTGATGGAAGCATGTTGATCAACTGGCATGTTTCTGTCTGTTCCCAAACCCATGCTTCTCTCAGCGCATGGAGGAATCAGAACTGATGTAACTCCACCTATAACCAGAATCCCTCACGGCTCTGGTCTGCTTTTCCTGCTCGGGGTGGCCTGGGGCTTCTCATCACAGCACATGGGAATGGGACAGGACAGAGGAAGGGCCGAGGCTCCAAAGCGAGAACGAATGGGCACGTTACCTCATCGCGAGAGGCTGTGTCTATTTCTGCAGCCAGAGACTGGGCTTTGGTCTGGGTAGCAAAGAGGTTCTTTGCTTCATAGAGGCTGAGGCTCAAGATCTGTCCATTCAAGTCATCATTCTGATCTCTCAGCTTATGATTCTCCTGTGGAGTAGGACAAGGGCAACATCTGCTCCCAGAAATGTTCAGAACCCACCAGAACCCATTTCTTGGCATTCACGGTCTCCTGACTCCCACCAGTACCCTCCTCTCGTGTGTGTCATGGCCAGCTCAAGATGCCCATAGATGATGTGGCCTCTGCCAGGCTTAGGGGGGAGGTCTGGATGTTGGGAGGTCATGGGGTCCTGAGGAGGAGTTACAGGCCTGCTCAGGGGAACTAAGTTTCTAGATAGGGGCAGGGCTCCTGGGGGTGGGTGAGCCAGAAGAGGAGCTCCTGAGGCCCCACATGGGGACACGGCCCACTGGGTGGCTCCTTTTCCAACACCAGCCCTCCATGAAGAGTGATGCTCTGGGGTCTCTGGGCTGGCAGGCTGGATCTAGGCTCCTCCTGCAGCTAGGTTCAGGAATCCTGCTCCGGGACAACTCTTTCCAGGGGCGTCTTTGCTCCCGAGTACAGGGGGCCCCACGGTGCCCTGCCCAGACCTCATGGACCAGCACCATGTGCTAGTGTTTGCCTCAAGTCTCCTAACTAACTGCTCACACCTGGGACTTTGGACGTCCCATCATGAATGCGGAAGGGCTGGGGTTTTAGGATTGCTGGGGGATGCTGGTGAAGCCGACTCAGGAGTGTAATTTATAGAGCAGTTTCCCCCGCCCCCAGGGTCGGGCTAGGCTGAGTGGGGGCTTCACTCACCAGCACTCCCTCGCTTGGTCTCTGCCCCTCCTGATCCAACCTCCCCCAACTGGTCTTCGACCATGGGACTGTTCCCGGGAACCATTTAAAATGGAACCCTGGGCTCAGGGTCTGCTTCTAGGAGAACTCAACACAGCAAGGCACCAGTCTGCAACTGGGTAGAGTCTCACTCTCCATCCCATCATCAAGGACAGCAGAGTGGTGTCTATTTCCTTGTAGGGACTCCAAGGAAAGCCCCTGGGGTTTGCATCAGATGCAGCCTAGAGGGAAGCCGCCTCGCTGAGCGGTGAGGTAGGGCCGAGCAGCCCCGCCAGTCAGGGAAGGCGCTGTTACAGCTCTTGGCCCCTCCGAGGAGACCCATCCCGTGGGGAGGGAGGCTGCAAGGGCCCACCTGCTTGAGACGCTTGACCTCATGCTCCAGCTCCACCTCGCGGGCCCTGGCGCTGAACTCGCCCAGGCTAGAGGACAAGCTGCGACCCCTGCCTGGCCGCTCGCAGTCCAGCTTGTACATCTGCAGGTGCTCCAGCTCCTTCCGCAAGTCCTCGATGAGCTGCGTGGGCAGAGGCGGGTTGGTGGTGGGAGCGGGGCTGCGGGAGCAAGCCCTGGTGCCCACCCCCCTCCCCCGCTTCCCCCCGCACGGGACCCACCTCCTGCGTCGCCTCCCGTTCCCTTTGGAACTCTAGGCGGTTCTGCCGCAGCTTGTCCATCATGCGCTTGTACAGGTCCGTCTCATCCTTGAGCCGCAGGCTCGTGTCCTCCAGCCGGTCGGACATGCGCTGCCGCTCCTGAAGCGGGCAGTGGGGGGACCCGGTCAGGGAGGAGCGTTCCCAGAGAGGCTCTCTACGCCCCGGGGACTCGGACAGGGCCCTGGGAGTCAGGGCTTAAAGAAACAGCCTGGTCCCTTAGGATTCTAGAAACACGGCTAAAAAATGTCAGGCCTCTGACGTCCTTCCCTGGTGCTGGATGAAACCTGAATCAGGTGCAGCCAAACAGAAGTTAACCTCCTTCTCTCTTTTTTATTATTGTTTTCCCCCCATTATATAAGAAAATATATTCACTGCAAAAAAACAAAACAAAACAAAAAAAAACCTCGGAAAATCAGAAATACAGAAAGACAAATTACTATTCATATTTTATTGCCTATTGTTGTTGTTAGGGCAATTCTATTAGAATTCCAGAAACTAGCAACTGAAGGCCTTTGTGGCCCACATTGCCTCTCTGGGGATTGAGCTCAGGATCTGAGTCTGACAGATGCCCAGACCTGCCGCTCACCTCGTCCAGCTTCTCCGTCTGCGCCTTGAGCCGGGTCACTGTTGTTCTGAGCTCTGCATTTTCCTCTTCTAGTTGCTGTACCCTGGGGAAAGGAGAAAGACAAAAATGTCAACAACGGAGATGATCTTACAATAGATTGACAACTTGCAGCGATCCTCTGCTGCCTGCAAGAGGGAAGGTACCAGAAAGCAACAGAGGTAGAGCAAGAGAACAATAGAGTATGAATAGTTATTTCAGATGATAATACAGCTTTAAGCTTCCTGTCATCCAAGGTGAAAGGGTAAAGACACTGAATGACCATCCTTATGTTGTTGTTGTTTTTTTTTAAAGATTTTATTGATTTTTTAACAGAGAGAGAGACAGCGAGAGAGGGAACACAAGCGGGGGGGGGGGGGAGGAGAGGGAGAAGCAGGCTTCCCGCAGAGCAGGGGGCCCGACGTGGGACTCTATCCCAGGACCCTGGGATCATGACCTGAGCCGAAGGCAGACGCCTAACGACTGAGCCACCCAGGTGCCCCATCCTTATGTTTTTGATAAAAGAAAACATTCATTTGTGAGTAAGAACATAGGATTCTTTTTGCACGTGTCCTTAGGAGGGATGTTTTTCTGCTCAACAGAGAGAGAGTCGTCCTGTGGCCGGACTTTCCTGTTAGAACTCACAGAGAGCAACGACAATATTTGCTTGTCTTTCTCCCCCCAGCATCGCCCCCCCAGGCTCTTCGCTCAGCTCGCCCAGGGGCCCCCTCTGACACACCCACAGGCCCTGGTTCTGACGGTCCCAATCCTCTGTGTTAGTGTTCACAGGGGGCCGTGCTAACGGGATTCCCCGAGGAGACACAGCCCAGGTACCCGGTCACGGTAACTGACCTGAGGTCAGGGAAAGCGGGCCACCAGTGGCACCAGGACAGTGCAGGGTCACTTCTGCCACTGACTCCTACCAAACATTCCCTCTCCTTCGCACTTGTCACCTTGGGGCTCCCCAGGAGCACAGGGGCAGGCGTCCTCTCTGCCAGGGACCCAGGTGGTCTCCTGGGGGCCTCGCTGGCCTGGGTCATTAGAGAGGACCACAGCACCCTAACTCACCTGCCTTCATGGTCACTCTGCGGGGCAGGGAGGGAGGGATGACAGATGGGGAAATGGAGGCCCAGGAAAGGACACGGTAAAGGTCCAAAGTCATGGAGCTAAAGGGTGACCAACCCAGATTCCCAGGTCAATACTCCTCTCTCTGCCTGCCTCAGCTTCCAACAGCTATCGCTGAGGTTCAGAAGCCCGAAGGAAACCGGGCCCTGCTCTTCATTTACCTTGGCCCCTGGGGCCCAGGGTCAGTGCACCCAAGCGTTCAGGGTCAGGGAGAATCTGACAGCAGGGGGAGCTCTGAGCCCAGACATCAGACCCAGCCCAGGACTAGGGGCAAACCACTGTTTGTCCACCTGTTCTCTTGTTGACAGATGTGTGTTTCCAGTTGTACCTAGTATGAACAATGCTGCTACGAAGGCTCTGTGATGTACCTCCCGGCACACATGTCCAGGTGCTCAGGTACCAAGAGGAGAACTGGTAGAACAGGGGACTTCCCTTCAGGCTCCGTGTTCCAATCTACACAATGGGGATAGTGCCTGTCCCACAGGCCCGGATGAGGAGTGGAGGGTGCGTCCGAGGGCAGAGGGCTCTGTGGAGAGGCCCTGTCTCGCGCGCTGGGCCATCCCTGGCCGAGGCCCACCTGGTGTTGAGCAGCTCGATCTCCGTGCTCTTCTCTCTCTCCAGCTTGCTGTAGGCCTCACGGTGCCTCCGTGCCTCCTCCTCCAGGGCCTGCTCGGCCATGGTCTCCTGATCTTTCACCATCTCCTCCAGCTCATGCACCCTGAGAAGAGGGGCGCACACTCCGGTCCAGGGTCGGCTCTCGTGGCCGCTGTCTTCCCACCTCAACCTTGGCTGCGACTCCGGGAGCCCCTGGCCCCAAGACCCTGGCTCAGTAACAGCCCTCCTGTGGAAAGTGGCGGCCTGTTTGCCAGGCCTGGGGGTCAGCAGCTTCGCTGACATGCCTTTGGGACACCACAGCATGTAAAGGGAGATGGACCAGCCAAGCTCACCACCCAGGGGAGCACCTGGCGGTTGGTCCAGAGGGGAGCAAGGCTGCACCGAGAAGGCGCACCCCCAGGCCAGGCACGGGGAAGGATAGCAGGCCTTGCCCTGGCCGCATGGAGCAGCCCTCGAGCCTCCTCTTCTCTTTCTGCTCTCCTCCTTCCTGGCCACTGCCCTCTGACCAGCAATTCAGTGACTGGCCACCTTGATTCCAAAAATGGGTAAGTCCTTTGATAGTGGCCCTGAGCGTGCCAGAGCCAGCAGCCCAGCTGGCAGAGCAGTCTAGCGCACATTTCACTGGCAATAGTCCCTCCGGGAGGCTGACCTTCTGGGGTGTCCAAGAGAACCCATTTTTGGGCCCTGTAAGGTTGAGGACCAGACCCCGGCTGGGGATCAGCTTACCAAGTTTCATGCCATCCCGTGAGGACCACTACACTGTGCAAGCCCTACCTCGCTGCAATCATGGTCGGGAGGGGGGGCAGCGATGCCTGGACCCTTCCACTAGCAGCAGGTGTGAGCCCCCGACTCACACCAGTCTCTCCCTCTGCAGAGCCTGTCCCCAGATGGCGGGGGGAGGGGTCAGAGAAATAGGAAAGTGGATCCCAACTTCTGCCTTAGATCCACCCTGGGGCTGCAGACCTGGGGGTCAAGGTCAGGCTCCAACCCGTTTCCGAGTCCCCAGAGATCAGTTCTGGGGGTCCTGCAGGGGCAGGCCCACGTAGCAAGGGGCTGACGCATCACAGCCTCTAGAGGGGAAGGACAAGACGTGCGGGTGACCTCCCCCAGCTTTTCTCAGGGGCCCTCACAACAGAGACCGCCATCCGTTCCTGAGTCAGCCGGGGCCCACCCAAGCCAGCCCCCTGGCCCCGACCTGTGCACCAGCTGCGTGTTCTCCTGCTTCAGCTTGCTCTTCAGGTCCCCATTGGTCAGGCTATCATTCTCCAGTTCAGTCACCTTTTTTTCCAGGAAGCTCACCTGCAAGAGGGGGGCAGAGGTGGGGGTGGAGGAAACCTCTGAGTGCATAGGATGGAGAAGCAGAAACCGTGGGGCGGACGGCCAGCCCCCCAAGTGACTGCACGAAGGGTGGTGAGGGCGGGGGTGTTATGTGCCCACGCTACCAGGGCCGCCTACCCCCACCTCCTGCAGCAAGGACAGGCTCTCCGCGCCCCCAGGCCCCACCTTCTCCGTGATGTCGTTGTCACAGGAGTCAATGCTGTCCCGGAACAGATCCTCGGTGCTGCCGTCACTGCTACTGAAGTTGCTGCTATGCATGAGCTGCCTGCAGGGGGCGGGGGGGGGGGCCGGAGCGAGCTGCAGAAGCCGCCCTCCGGGGGCTGGGCTCCAGAGCAGGCTATGGGCCGAGAGGGGGCACCCACTATGTTGGGGAGGGAGGCCAGGAACCCATCCGAGGAGGCGGTCCTCATCCAGTCAGGGGAGAAGAGTTGCCTGACCTCTGAACTACGAGATCATCCAGCTCAGGCAGCTGGGCGCAACACCCCTCCAGAGCCCCTGGCGGATACAGCCAGTCCCTCACGGCTCTGCCCTGCTGCCTCACCTCCCTTTTCAGGCCGGCCTTCTAGCCAGCAACTAGCCAGTGACCGGAGTGGGCACGTGAGCCCCCAACCACCTCCCTCCAGCTGCATAACTGCCCCGCGAGGGTAGACCGGCTCCACAGGGCTGGCAGACGGTCCTCCTGAGGCCTCCCCGCAAGACTCAATCCCCTGCAGCAAACCGGCCCCTGCTGTACGTCTGGGGACCCTGGGAGAGGGCAGAGGGAAGGAGGCCCACCCAGACCGGGCAGGGCGGTGAGCGGCCGGCGGGGGGGGGGGCGGTCTGCAAACAGGAAACACTTGCCAGGGAACTCTTGCTGGAGGCAAAACCCAGCTACCGCTCTCCAGAGGCCCCCACTCCCCACCCCCTGCCAGGCAGCAGCCAGGGTCTCCGCCAACGAGCTCTCCTGTCCCAGCCTGGGCGCTTGCTGGCTGCTCCCAGAACCCCGGGCGTGGACCCGGGCCAGTCGGCCAGAGAATCTGGATCCTGAGATCCAGAGCGGGATCCTGGAAGTCCCGGGAAGTGAGCTGCGCAGGATGTAACCTGGAGCCAAGTGACCAGCTCCAACGGGGCACCCTGCTGCCCAATCTCTGTGAGTGGGAAACCCAAGAGGTGCTGGTCCAGCTGCTGGCCCCAGAGTGCAGGGAGGGCCACCAAGGGCCGTGAGATGGGCCGGGTCCCTCGGGGCATCACCGGTGTGCCCACCTGAAGCTGACACAGCGAGAGGTTGGGGTGAGACCAACTGCACCACCGCCAGAAGGGGCAAGGTGTGGGGGTGGGAGGAGTGTGACCCTTCTTTTTCAGAAGCAGACCTCTTCTGGCCGCTTGGCCTGCACTTCTGGGATGCTTCATTCCCCTCTGTGCGTTCAGGGGGCCACCCTGGCAGTAGGAGCATAATTAAGGGAGACAGCATTCAACCCCACCTCCCAAGGGGGGCCTTACCGTCCAAAGGCTGTGCTAGAGATCTTCCGGTTAGGGCTACAGAGAGAGATTCAGAGATTGAGAGAGAGAGAGAGAGGACAGTCATTGAACAGAGGGGGCTCCAGTCCACTTCTAACTCTGCAAGACTCCAAAGTGCAGTATGGGGCTCTGTCCCACCCCCTGCAGGGAATTCACTAATCAGCTTGGTCCCGAGTAGAAGCACCCTGATTTTCCTGTTGCAGAAAAATGCAAGCTCCCCAGGATCAATCCTACTCTGACAGTGCTCTCACACTTGCCAAGACAGAGTGGGGCCACCTCGCCTGCGGCTTCCCCCGCTGGGTCCCCCCACCCCACCCCACCTAGCCCTGGCCTCCCATCCCTCTGCTGGGTCCTGGGGCCCCACCTGTTGGCCTTCAGGTTTTTCAGTCGGGCTTCCAAGTCATTCAGCAGGTTGATTTTCTTGCAACACTGAGAGCAGTAAACATCCAGCAATTCACTGTTGTAGGTGTGCCGCATTTTCCTAGGAGTCTGCCCCGCACTGATTCAGGAGAGAGAAAGAAATCACCTTCTGCTCTCTGATCTGCTCCCTCACCTCATCCTGCTGAGCTTACTTTACTGGATTCCGCAATACTGGGGACCCTTGTGTTCTGTGCGTTTAGGGGCAGAAGAAGTAGAAATATAGCAACAGATCTCCCCTCCCTCAATACTCTCAGAGAAGCCAATGAACGGTACCCATTTCATAGATACGGCAACTGAGAGCTAAGCAATGACTAGGGGTGTGGGTCACCTAGAAGGTGTGTAGGTCACCTAGAAGGACTCTTCAACACCAAGGTTCTACTAGGAAGCAAGACAACAAAGACCCCTGAGTCTGCAGCCTCCCAGGTGGGTTCATTCTGTTTCTTCCCTGAGATAGGAGGAGGGAGGAGGAATTCTAGACCCCCACCCGAGTGCAGAGGCAGCACCCCCAAACCCTGGGAGCAGAACCCATGTAGCTTAGGACTCTGCCCTCTGAACCCCCCTGGGACGAGGTTGGGTTGGTCCGGCCACTTCTCCTTATGCCCCAAATGCCATTCCAGACCCCGGGGCCACCTGGAAGACACTGAAGATCCCAGGTCCGAGTAGACATTGGTCCTGGTCTCGTCATCGGGGCAGGGGCTGCTGGGGGCACAGTCCACGTCGTCCCCCTCCCCATAGTCTTCAAACTGCTCCTCGTTGCTGATGAGTGAGGTGGTGGAGTGCGTGGAGAGGTCTGACGTGGTCATGGATGGAGTGTGGCCCAAGGACCTGGGCGTCAGAGAAGGTTGGCCGTTAACGCAGCCCCGTCTGCAGCCCGTGCTGGGGAAACAGACCAGGCTTCCTGGAGGTCAGTCTGCGCCCCAGAGAGCAGAGGCCTGATCGAGTTTGTGCCTTCTGACCTGGTAAGTACACTTCGGCGACCTCATCCTAAGGGAACACATCTCACCACAGAAACGGTTTCTGCACAAGAGATGTCCAAGCCACTGCTTCCCTAGAGCACCAAAACACTGCTTACCGCCTCACGGCTTCCCTACCTTAAGTTATAATAAATTATAATTACTCACAAAGCATATAAAATCATACATTCTATGTTGCTAATATTAGCACATTAAATGATTAAGTTACAGTTGCAAAATTATAATATGGATTAGGAAATTAAATTATCAAATTATGGATTATCTAATTGTTGAAAGGTTTGTAAACGATACTAGCAATAATATGGAAAGATCAGTAGGAATTAAAAGTTACATGTAAAAACTTAAGCCGGAGAAAGTAAAAGGTGTCTACAGAATAAGGAAAAGCAGGGCATGAAACTATTTCCGTGGTCGCAGGGCTGGGGTCTGGGTGGTGGGATGAGGAGTAGCTCGGTTATTCCCCTCCATTCTCCCTTTCCTACCTTTTGCAAGTTCTGTTTAATTGGCTTGGACTCTAATAAGAAATGAGATTTTAAAATAAATAACCGCGAACTACCAGGTGAGGTGCTCCTCCCGGTTTACAGAGGGGACTTGTGGTCCAAAGAAGCCTCGCTGCAAAGAACGTGGGTCAGAGACCCTAGGCCTCTCTGGGGTGACCCACTGTGTGGCCTGTGAGGGGCGTCAGGGGCTGGCTGAGCCCTGCCCGCAACCTGAGAAGGAAGCACAACTGGTCACCTGCCAAACAGGCCTTCCCTTGAGTTGTTGTGAGGTCGTGTCTGCGTATCGTCTCTCATGAGGGATAGTTCTCTGACCCCCTAGGCCTCCGCGCTCCACACTGGGCAACCCGACTCGGTGACGAGAAGCAGGGAACCGGTTAAGGCGGTAATTCTCCAACCGTGCCCTTGAGCCATCCTGGTCTCTATCTGAGAACCTCCACCCTGTTTTTTGTTTTTTTGAAACTCATTTCTCTGCCCTCAAGTTCCTTAGCGCCTTGGGTGGAATTCGTCATACTCCTCAGCTCTTTCTCCTAGACTTTTTACTAAAACTGCCCCCACCACCCCACCCCGCTGGCTGCCTCCAGGTGATTGGTCCCAAAAAACAAGGTGAATGACCAAGTGGCAAATGGTTAGCCAATAGGTCACCAGGTCTGTGGTCCCTGACCATTTGTCCTTGGTGGCTGGTCATAGTACCCCTGACGGACTGCTCTCAGGACGCAAAATGGATGAACAACTCCAAAGACCCCCCCCCCCCGCCCCCCCCGAGAACAGCCTGGCTCCCAGAACCACTTGAGTCTGAGAAGCCCTGCACTGAGAAAATGTATATGAAATTGCCTTCTTCTTCTTCTTTTTTTTTTGAAGGTCAAAAGTGATGAAGAATTGACAATTTCATATGGCTCAACTGATACTGGCACCCCTCCCCCTCCCCAAATCTCTGGGTTGGCCGTGGCCACCACTTTCTGATATGTGGAGCTCCAGGCAGCTTTAACTCACTTGTCCTCCGGCAGGAACAGGCCCCCAAGCCCTCCATCCTTCTCCTCGGCAACTGACCCCTCCAGACTCTGGGTGCTCTCCATGGGGCTGTCCATGTCTGACTCTGGGGGGCCCTCGGGTGGGGCCAGTGTCATAGCCTCCTCCTCGTCCTCGGGAAAGAAGCCGGGGTCCCTGGGGAGGCGCTCGCCATCAGCAAAGGTCGGGCCTGGCACCTCGCTGCCCTGGGAAAGACAGAGAGGGACAGAATGAGTGAGGCTGGCTCCCTGGGGCTCAGCACACCTCATCAGACTACAAGGACACCATCAGGGACAGGAACAGCAGACGGTGGGGGACAGGGAGGCCCAGACCCCAGGACCTTGAGAATAGGAATACCTGGCAGGTTATTTGTCTTGGACCTCTCCCAATGGCTGCTTCGTGAGAGTCCAGTGAGGAGTCAGAACCCCTGGGGACAGCCATCCATGGAGAAGGGGCCGGCTACATTGCTCAGGGCACTTGGACAGCTCGTCAGGGTCCCCATCACAGTCTGCACAAGCAGCTTTGTGACAGAGTTAAGGGCACAGCTGTAATGAATGGCCCCCAAGAATGGCGACCCCGACCTAGCAGATGGACGCAGCATGGAATCTGCCCCCCATGATTCCGGGCATGTCAACTGACCTCTGTGAACCACAGTTCTCTCCGCGGTAAATTGAGAATGACAATGGGATCTTATATAGGATCACTATGTCACTCGGGAGGACCTCAATGAATAAATTCTGGCCACAAGACGTGGCTCTAGCCTGGGAGGGGCAGTCTGCCATGGCCCACCCCAGCCATGCTGGGGAGCGAGAACACTGGGTCCTTCGATTCTGAGCTTGGGGTTGGTCCCCAGTGCCCAGCGCATGGCCCAGCACAAGGTCAGCAGCGCGAGACAAATACTTGCTGGAACCTTTTGCTAAAATCATCTTGCATGTCAAGAGCTCTGGCTTTATTCGGAGTGTACCCAGTCTGAGAGGCAGCTCTCTACAAACCATTTCTTGGGGCTGCCACCTCCAAGGACGCCCTGCTTCCACCTGCTCCCCTCTGAGACGTCAAGCTACTCCCAAGGTTCTTGGGTGTGCTCCCCCACGAGGGCGGGCAGAACCCTCTGTGAGAGGCGCTCCCTGCAGCCCCAGGACTGCAAGAGGGGTAATAGAACAAAGGCTGGGCAGGGCCTCTAGGCACCTCAGACAAAAAAGGATCAGGCACAGGCAAGGAAGGTGGCCAAAAACAGGCTTGGCTGGGCCCAGCGAGAAGGGCGCAGTCTCCCGCTGCTGGTGGGGGCAGGCAGCCCTCCTGGCGGTTTCTCCCCACCAAGACTTCCTGGCCTAAGTATAGATGGCAAATAACGAGCTTGGCTCCTGCCTGTGCCCTAACTCGGGCTGAGCATCGCATGGACTAATAAAGTCGGCATCAGGCAGCCAGGGCCCCCTGACTGGGGAGGCCGAGGGGCTGTTTAATTAAAACCACCCCTAGTGTTCACACAGCCCTTTCCACCTTGATGTCACTCGTCCAATCCCACACGGCTCCCAGCCTCATCGGATCTTGGACCCTAAGCAAGGTCCCCTCATCGGCAAGCCCGAAGCTGCATCCCAGGAGAAACCAACATTTACTGAGCAGTCACCAAGGTCTGGAGACAGAACACGAGAGTTAACACAGAATCTTCAGTGGGCTTATGACAACTCTTCAGAAGGGGGCTTCTTAGCCCCAGTTCACGAACGAGGGTATTCAGGAGCTCAGAGAGCGGCCTGCCAGAGCTCCAGAAGTCTTCCAGCCAGCAGGCAGACGGCCACCTACCTCTGGCCACCACCGGCTTGGTTCCATTTATCAGGGCTGCGACCCACACTTCATGCGTTTTTCCGTCTCATGGTGACGAGGAGAAGAGTGCCCATCCGAGGAGCACATTAATAAGTGTGGGGCCCGGGCACTCCAGCCCATGCTGCCCACCGCCCGCCACAGCAGGGAGCACCTGCGCCGGTGCGCGGCCCCGGGAAGAGAAGCCAGGCGGGGGGAGATGGCCCACGGAGGGGAGGCGCCTGTGCTGTCCTTTACCTGCGACCTTTCTGCCTTCTCAGCCACAAGGGCGGGGGGAGGTTAGCGCTTGCGAGGAAGGCCTGCCTTGGGGCTTCCAGGAGTCCTTGGCCACTTCCGGTCTTCAGAGCCCCATAAGTTGGGTTTCCTTTCTCCCCTTGTGGGGGGGGGGGACTTGCCTGGGGCCCCATGGGAATTGGTGGCAGGGGAGGAGTGGACTGTGAGCCACCAGCGCCTACACTCTCTTCAAAGCACGGTCAGCAGGGGTCCCGGGGAGGCCGCTGCCCACCACGCTCCCAGGGGGCAGGCAGGGCACCAAGTAGAGACCAGCAGCCATGCTCCTCGGGTGTCCAGCCTGGCCTGCGGGTGGCTAATCCATGTTTGTCACAGTGGACACGGAGATGTAGAGGCCCCGTTTTTGCCGGGCACTCTGCCCAGAGACCCCCAACTCACCATATGCGGGTGGGGACCACAGCCCCCTCTCACCGGATGTCCTGGAGCAACATACCCACTCCCAACAGCTGGGCCAAGAGAAAAGAGTGGCCTGTCTCGGCCATAGCTGGGGCGGTAGCAGGGTCAGATGCCCCCCACGGGGGTCACTCTCTCCCAACAAGACCACCACTTCCTCAGGCATAATTTTATCCCCTGACTGAGCAGAATCCACATCTGCCTGGCCCTTCACAGTTGACAGAGCACGCGGTGTGCATACATAGCCCCATCCGGCTCTGACAACAGCCCCAGGAGAGCCCCAGGACGAGTACAGGGCAGGGATAAAGGATTCAGAGTCTTCGTCTGACACATGGGGAAGATGAGGCTCAGAGTAGGCGGGGTCTGCCCTGGAACTTCCCTGCTACAGAAGCCAGGCTCTTGACATGCCAAGTCAGGGCCCCTCAGAGCCCCCTCGCCACACACATACATACACACACGCGCACACACACATACACACACGCGCACACAAAATACATACACACGCGCGCACACACACGCACACTGTCAACATACCAGCTTTTTCTCTTAAAATCAGCTGCCTCCCCACATTAACACGTTTTCATTTGACCCACTGTTGTTTGCCCAAGGCAAGTTAAAATTTTTAGGACTTCAAAACCATTTCTAGCAGTTTTCCTCTAAATTCAAACAATATAAAGACAGCTATAAGAAAAGTAACCAGATATCCTGGTTGGTCCAGACGGACAGTAGTGGTTTGACATTTGTCCTGGACAAAAGTGGCTCTGTCGCCCCTGCTCCTCCCTCGGGAATGTCCTGACCCTGCTCCCATTCCTCTGGGCCCTCTGGGGAAGGGCTTGGTGTAGCCCTGGGCCTGGGAGGGGTGCTGCTGGAAAAGGGCACAGCCTGCTCTGATCCCAAACACCTCAGGAAGGGAGGCAAAGCACGGGCAGTTGCTGGAAGGTGCTAGAAGGCCACTGCTCATTGGCTTGGAGACTAGGAAGTATGCCTTCCTCAAGAGGCTAGGCCTGGGGAATTATCAGAAACCCGAGACCAGCGGCCTGCGGCTGGGAAAACAGGCCCTATCCAGCTGCTCTGGCGGGGCAGGTCTGCATCCCCAGTGTTCCCCTCCACCTCCCCACCCTGTCTCCAGCTAGGACTGGATGCAGCCGGCCCTGGTGAGAAGTGGGAACCCAGAGGCGCACAGGCTGCCCGTGGAAGCCCCTCTCCAGTGAGAGCAGCATTTGCCGGCCAGTGGGCCCCAAAGTCACCCCTTCCTCTGTAGGAAGTTGGCACAGGCTGAATTCAACAGCTGGTAAAAAAAATTCCCATGGTGGGACAGGGCATCCCAGCCTCAGAGGGGCCAACAACGCCCTGCTGTCCACACTCCCGGGGGCGGGGGTGGCAGGGTCCAGACACCAGGACTTCATCTGGTTCTCCCCACCCCCCACTTGGCCCTAGTGGGACGCCACCTCCAAGTCACACACACCACTACTCCATTTTCACGGCAGCTAGGGCACGGACTCCAAGGGACCCCACTCCTACATTCCCCGCGAGAAGGCAGGCCTTCCGGGAGGTCACCATGGGGACGTCTGCGTCCGAACCCCCAGCATCAGCACCGCAAGGGGCACATGGCAGGTGAGCGGCAAGTGCCTGTGGCAGCAAACTGCGCCGCAGAATGGGGGGCTGGGAAGAGCCCAACTGCGGCAACCCCGAGGCCCAGGTGCCCGGCTGGCGTGCTCACTGGCCGCCGTGCAACCCGGAGGAGCTGTTCAGTCTCTGAACCTCAGCTACAAACAGAGCTGGAAACACCCAGCTGGCAAGACTGCCGTAGAGAACCTACGTAGAACAGTGCCTCATACCTCACAGATGCTGGGAACACGGCAGAGAGGAGAGGGGGGCAGAGCAGTGTTGGGAGCAAGCTCTGGAGGTGGACCCACTGGGTTCAAACCCCAGCTCCACCCCTCAGCTCTGCAATCTTAGGTTTACTGAACTTTTCTGTGCCTCAGTTTCCCCATCCACAGAAGGGAGTTAACGGTCATCAGGAAACGAGTTAGTACCCGTGCTAAGCACACACAGAAAAGGATCAATAAATCTGAGCTATTATGGTCTTCAGGGTGTTGAGAGAAGACAACCAGGGGTGTCTCCAGGCCTAATGGCCTCTATCCGACTCCCTCCCACCCCACCCCCCGGGACCCTATCCCGTTGACCCCCAGTGACACACCAGGTGGGGGTCGGCTGGGTTCAAGCTTCTGGAAGCCTGAAGTTTGCAAGTTACAGAGGTGTGGGTGCCTCCTTTCTCCCCACCAGGGCCGTCTTCTACATACGCTCTTGGAAGGGATCTCTGCACGTTAATTACACACTTTAGTAAGTGTTAGGATGAGACGCTGCCTGGGCAAGGGGGTCCAGGAGGCTCGGAGGCCCCGGCTCACCCACCCCCAGCCCTGGCAGCAGCTTCGCTTCCCAGGCGGTAACTCAGAGCCAAAGAACAGCCCAGTGAGGACAGGGCTGGGTAAAAATAGCCCGACTGGGCACATCCCAGCTCCCCCTCGCAGCCAGGCACCCGCGGGCACATGTGGAACCCCACTGCAGGGAAGATAGTGAGCAGGGAGCGGGGAGGGGTGGACACAAACCAAGCCTGGCGCAGGGGAGAAGCCAGGATGCTGTCTGGGTGACGCTGAGCAGGTCTCGGGGGGAGGGGGGCTGGGGATGAAATCCCTCATCACAATCCCAGTCAGCCCCCTGCCCAGGAAGTGTGACAGGCGTGCTCGCAGTCTCCCTGGGTCTCCCCCTTGGTAGCAGACTAAGGAGCTAACTTGTGGATGCCAACGCCCCCAGGTCCAGAGAGCGGGGATCGGCTCACCTGGGCTGGGATCCCCTTCCCGCCCCTGCGGCTCAGCCACCCAGCCACGCATGGCAGCGGCAGAGATTAGTAAGCAATCTGGGCTGTGCCTGCCGCCTGTTTGTGGCTGCCAACCCCTGCCCCGAAGCCAGGCCGTGCTCTGCAGGCGGGAGGTCCATGCTCATCAGTGGCTGATAAAGTTCTGGCTCAACAAAGGGTGGCTCAGATGCCGGTCAAGGCGTGAGGGTGGGAATAAAGGGGGAGGTAAGTTTCCGAAGCCCTGACTTCGGAACAGAAGTAACCTTGGCTCAGATACAAGGCCCCCGGCTCTTCCCCAACAAGGTCAAGGGCAAACTGAGGAGAACCAGGTCACCAAGCCATTAGAGTTCATTTTTCGCCTGTCTTGGCCAGCCTTGGGGACTGACTGCATACGGTCAGATGAAAGCCCAAGCGTCCCACGCTGGTGGGGGAGGCCAATGTCAAGAAGACAGGACAGACTGCCATGTTCCCGTCCCCAGGGGCCAGATCAGAGAGTGGCCAGGAACCACCCCTCTGTTGTGTACTTCCTTCCCTGGCCCCTGGACGGAAGTCCTAAGTCACCCAGTTTTACAGAGGGGAGAACTGAGGCTCTCAGGCAGACGGGGTTCGGTCCCAGATCTGGCCGCCACCGGCTGTGGAACCTCAGGCTGGTACTGAAGAGAAGAGAAAGAGAAAGTAAGGCTGAGTTTCTCAAGAGCTCCCAGGCCATTTGCATAGAGCAAAGGCACTCGGATAAGGAGGCCCTGCACACGCCCCCACGGTGGGAGGGGTGTGGAAGCCCACAGGGCCTTCTTTTCCCTGCGCTTAAGCACAACTCTTGCCTGGTCTCTCTCCCCAGTCTCACACTTCCCCGCCCTCAACAGACGCAGCTGCTCAAGGAAGTGTCACAGGCGTGCAGGAGAAAGAGAGGGCAGGATGCAGCTCCCAGAAAAACTCAGAAATGAGGGTATCCGACAGCCCCCTGGCAGCTAACCTAAGACAGGGGTAAGCAAATTACAGGGTGGCGGAGCAGGGGGACTGAGTCGTAAGGGATCTAGTATTTCCCCAGGAAGGGGCTGACAGGGAGAGTCTACAGCAGCCTGGCAGCGTCCACCCGGGCACTGGCCAGAGGGGTCTGGTCTGGCCTGCCTGCCCCACGTGGCTGGCCTGCCCCAAAGGCTGTGCGGTCCGACGTAGCTGGCACCAGGGCCAGAGATCATCCAATGGCCACTCGGACCTTCTAACCAGCTCCCCTGTGTCCAAGTTCACCCACCACGCTTGTGATCACAGCAAGCTTCCAGGAGCCTGCGGCTGCCGGGGAGAAGCAGGCTGCCCAAGCTCACTGCCAAGCTCACTGCCCGAGCACACTTCTCACCATCCGTCAGTCAGCTGGTGCTCTGGCTCTGCGTGTCCCTCCAGAGACAATCTGTGGGCATGGGTGGCACCCAGGTCCCCAAGGGGTGAGGGAAGGGCCAACAAGATCTGGTTTTCAAGGCTGTTAGGCTGTGGGCCAGACCCGGGACCTCACTGGAAACACCCGTCACAGTGGGGTCACGCGCTCCACTGGGAGACCCTCCAAGCCCCCTTTCCCCATCGCGCCGCTTCCACTCCAAGAATGTGTTGAAGCATTTCAAAAGTCAGCAGTTAAAAATTAAAAATGTATTACTGAAAACGGAGAAAAAAAAAGGAATAAAAAATGCTTAAGTCATCCAAAAGGATACAGAAAAGAAGGAGGAAAAGAAGACCAAAGATCATAACTCAACCACAGTAACAATGCAGTAAATGAAAATGGAATAAACCATACTGTTAATAAACAAACACCGCCTGACTAGATAAAAACAACTACTACGTGCCATTTACAAGCGACACAGTGTAAACATTAGGACACAGGCCAAAAATAAAAGTAAAAGGATGACGGGGCACCCTGCTGGCTCAGTGGGTAGAGCATGTGACTCTTGATCTCCCGGTCAGGAGTTCAAGCCCCACGTTGGGCGCAGAGCTTACTTTCAAATAAACAAATGAATAAAGGTGAAGATTTTAGTTCATCTCTCTTGGTAACTGATGGGGCAGGCAAACAAAAGAATTAGAAGGGAGACAGAAGGCGTGAACCACGCAAACGAGACCTGACGCAAATCACGTGCTGTCCCCAACTGTAGAGTAAAACCGTTGGATCAAAGGTTGATGAGGAACCGGATGCTGGCACAGTACCAAAGAACCACCCAACACCCTCCAAACACCCTCTACCCCCCAATATCTCAACCATGGAGAAAATAAGCTATTGTCACTTTAATACAGTGATCAAACCTAGCATCCCTAATTGGGAACAGACACTGGCCTCCTGACTGGGCACAAGATGAAGGACACAGCCTCCCCTACTCAATTCTTTTTTTTTTTTTTTTTTAAAGATTTTTATTTATTTGTCAGAGAGAGAGAGAGAACAAGCAGGGGGAGCAGCAGAGGGAGAGGGAGAAGCAGTCCTCACTGAGCAAGGAGCCCAATGTGGGACTCGATCCCAGGACCCTGGGATCATGACCTGAGCTGAAGGCAGACGCTTAACGACTGAGCCACCCAGGCGTCCCTCCCCTACTCAATTCTAATGAAGCCTTAACTCCTACTAGGGGTGCTCGGGTGGCTCAGTCGGTTAAGCGTCTGCCTTCGGCTCAGGGTTCTGGGATGGAACCCCACATCCTCGGGCTCCCTTAGTGGGGAGTCTGCTTCTGCCTCTACCCCTCCCCTCTGCTCGTGCTCGCTCTCTGGCTCTCTCGCTCTCAAATAAATCAATAAAATCTTTAAAATGTGCGTTTCTAACAAGTTCTTGGGTGATGCTGATGGTCCCAGGACCACACTGTGAGAACCGCTGTTTTAGATTAATCAAGAGACAGAAAAGCTAAACGTTAATCTTGATTAGATCCCAGCTCAAACAAATAAGCAAACCACCACCGAGCTAGCAAGACCTATTGGGGTCAAAATGGAAGCTAGAGTATGGACTAGATATTGGGTGATATTAGGGGATTATGCTTACTAATTATGCTGGCTAATAGTTATGAAGAAGAAATACCCTTAGTTTTAACGTCTTGTCTAACTTTCTTTCAAATGGTTTAGGGAAAGTTACACGGAGAGATAAAGCCAATATGGTCGCAGCACTGGAGGGCAACCGGGGCATGCAAATCCTTCCTGGGGAGGTCTTCCCTCTTCCCCCATCCCCCCAACCAGCTCCATGATGGTCTGTCCTGGTTGCAGGGGCTGGTTTGGGCTCCACGTGAAACACTGTGGGGGTCCTCTTGTGTGGCTGATGGAGTCCCGGCCACTGGAGGGGCTGGATGGTGGGCTCTGGAACCGTGGGGGCTGGGATGGGGTGCTTCAGGCAAAACCTTGGGGAGCGACGCAGGCTTGGTGGCCCCACCCTCAGTGGCTTCCAATAATCGTTTCTTACAGGTCTTATTTTTTTCAGTATGTTAGCAGAAAGATACATATGTAAAACATGAAAGATAGTCACCCCAAACTTGCTGAACTGGTTAAGAAAAAGTGTACAATCTCTGACAAGTTTAGCTCCATTTAAAAAGAATATGCAAAAGTGAAGCCATCCTTAAAGAATGCTACACCCCAGAGACAGAGTCAGCAGAAACAGGGAGCCTGGTGGGCCAACACAACCCCAAGGGTCAAAACCCCACAAGCTGAATGGGGAGCAGTCTAGGTTCTGAATGGTCAGATCAGGCAGCAATGGTGGCTCAGGCTCTAGAAGGTGAACCATGAGTCAGAACACTGGAACCTCTTCCGAAGGTAGCCCTTGGCCAAGAGACACCCCAAAGGGCCCATCATCAAGAGTGGGCCTCTTCATCAAAAGGAATGAGATCTTGCCATTTGCAACGACGTGGATGGAACTGGAGGGTATTATGCTGAGCGAAATAAGTCAAACAGAGAAAGACATGTATCATATGACCTCACTGATATGAGGAATTCTTAATCTCACGAAACAAACTGAGGGTTGCTGGAGTGGGGGGTGGGGTGGGAGGGATGGGGTGACTGGGTGATGGACACTGGGGAGGGTATGTGTTCTGGTAAGCGCTGTGAATTGTGCAAGACTGTTGAATCTTAGATCTGTACCTCTGAAACAAATAATGCAATATATGTTAAGAAAGAAAAAATGAAGAAGAAGAATGTAGCAGGAGGGGAAGAATGAAGGGGGGGAAATCGGAGGGGGAGAAGAACCATGAGAGATGATGGACTCTGAAAAACAAACTGAGGGTTCTAGAGGGGAGGGGGGTGGGAGGATGGGTTAGCCTGGTGATGGGTATTGAGGAGTGCACGTTCTGCATGGAGCACTGGGTGTTATGCACAAACAATGAATCATGGAACACTATATCTAAAACTAATGATGTAATGTATGGGGATTAACATAACAATAAAAAATTAAAAAAAAAAAAAAAAAGAGTGGGCCTCTGCCTGCAGGCAGAACTGCCTCCCATCCCCTCCACTCAGGGCTCTCCCTGGATGCCAGGCTCGGCTCACACTCCTCTTCCTCCTCCCCTTGGAGGATGGCTCCAGAGAACTTTCTGTTATGGGCTGAACTGTGTCCCGTCACCCCCCAAATTCATATGTTGAAGTCCCAATCCCAGTACCTTAGAGTGTGACTGTTTTTGGAGATAGGGTCTTTAAAGAAGCAATTACATTAAAACGAGGGCATCATGGTGGGCCCTAATTCAATCGCCTGGCATCCTTATGAGGAGAAGGAGATTAGGGGACACACACACACACACACACACACACACACACCATGTGAAGACACAGGGAGAAGCCAGCCATCTGTAAGCCAAGGAGAGAGGCCTCAGAAGAAACCAACCCTGCTGACACCTCGATCTTCAAGGTTAGCCTCCAGAATTGTGAAAAAATTCATCTCAGTTGTTCAAGGCAGCCAGTCTGTGGTACTTACCCTTTCCTTCCCCCACTCGGAAGCCTGTATGGAGACCCTCGGCCCCACCTGGACTTGGCCCCCACCTCCCCACCCTGATAATAAAGGCAAATTCCTTCTCGGTCAATTAAGTTCAACCTCCAAAGAGAACTACTGGATCTCTAGAATCTCGTCAAGAGACTGGGGGTTGGTTTGTTTTTGTCTCTCCTCAAAAGAAATGTTGCCTTCTCTGTCGTGATCACTTTGAGATACTGAGATTTCTAAAGAGACTATCTTTTGCTGAAGCTGAAGCTTGGTGGATCTGTAATTATCAGGATGATGTTTCATAAACACTATATATATAAATCTAAGTAAACTATTTTCATTTCTCGTGTTACCTCAATAGTATAGGTATTATATTTTAATTTTAAAGGAAAGTGTACATGGAGTTCAGCCAGAGACATTTAAAACTGCAAAGGCAATTTCTGTTTGCCCAGAACTGTATTTAGTGTAGTTATAATACAAATGTAAAAGTTATTTTACCTAAAAAGTGAACGGTTTACAAGAGGAGAGATCAGCAGTTAGGCCTGGAACCACAGACCCATGCCCATCCACAGCCCTGGAGCCACATTCTGACCCAGGGCAGGCCACCTCTGTGGCCAGGAGCACTCAGTAATTGAACAATATATTACCAGTTTCTCCATGCCAGACAGTATTTCTGGTTACTTGGAATCCAGAGCAGATTTCTTCCCTGCACTGTGGTCAGTTTGGGAAGGAGGGCCCTCACCACTCCTGGGACACGTGGGCACCTTGCTCGGCTGGGACACCAGCCTTCCTCAGACATGGCCAGGACTGGAGCCCGCCTCCCCCCTTCAAGGCTGGCTGTCCAGGGTCAGGCAGATGCTGCAGCTGAATCTGGCTAAGCGACCCATCTCCAAGGAAAAACCACAGGGGAGGTGGCCCCAGGGTGAACTTCTGCTCCCGTGGGGAACAAGCCCTTGACAGGGTGTGGCTGTCCTAACAAAGCCCTGGGTCCCAGATCGGAGTGCCTCAGTGAACCTACCTCCTGAGCAAAAAGGATCCAAAGAGGCCATCTAGCCTAACCCCAGCCCCCAAACAGAGCCAACAGTCTTGATTTTCAAGTGAGAACGTGGACCTGAGAGGCAAACTGTTGGGGATTAGGAAAACAGAACTCAAATTGCTTCCACATCTGGAAACCAAGCCCAGCAGCCAGCCCCAAGAATTCCAGGCATGTCAGCTGATGGAGAAGCTGCAGGTCAAGGGAGGTGTTTCCTGTGAGCCGAGGCCTGGCCCCCATGCACCTACCCGAATCCACAAGACCGGTCTACATCAGAGGCCGACTGGGGGAAGGGGACACACGGGAAGACCCACCAAGTGGCCAGCGTCTGTTCTGCGCTCTACCAAGGTGGCCTCATTTTCTTCCCCCAAAATCCCTGCACGTAAGTACCATCTCCTCCTTACAGGTAAGGACCCGATGTCCACGGAGTTGAATCTACCTTCCCCTGAAGTTATGCTGCGATTTTTCTCTACGGCCCTGCTGTCACACAACAAGGTAGAGCCACATAAACCTGAACCAGGAACCCCCGGACATCAATCACCCCGTCTAAATTCTCCAAAAAGGATTTCCCAAGTACACGTTGGGACGTGGCAGTTCCCATCCGGCCACGGGATCTGCTGCTCCGAAAACCAAAGCCAGGTGTCGGGCAACTCAAATGTCAAAGGCGAATTAACAGGCTGCAAGTTGAAAGGGGCACACATCAAGGGCTCTCCGGGCTCTTTGAACAGGCAGCTATTTTGGGCTACAAATTATAGCTTTTAAAGATGTGGCTGTTTGAAGTGAGGGCTTAATTACTCACACAGTCAAGAGTTTGTGGGGCTCGCTTTGGGGGCTCCATGTTTCACCCTCATGCTAAGGAGGGCATAGAGAGGAGCTTGGGTTGCGCCGGCAGGGGCCCAGGCCAGCTCCGCCAGGTGGGCCGAGCAGTATTACTTCACAGGGCACCCTCAAACGAGGCCACGATCTGCTTCAAGGAGAGCACGCCTGAACAGAGCTAACCGACCATCTGGAGCTGGGGCAGGTACCTACCTCACCCCCTCTCTGCACGGAACCCCTCAGGTTGGGAAGGCCAAGCAGAGTGCGCCAGTGTTCACCCACAGCCGATGGCCAGAGCTTCCAGGGCAGACAGACTGGGATCAGGCAGGCCACGGCCCACAGCCCCCCTGCCTCTACTTTTATAACCTCCAGGCATTTCCCATCATCCCAGAGCCCCAGCAGCGCTGCCAGCAGGCTCTGGTCAGGTGCTCCCTTCTGTCCTCCTGCCTCTGCCAGGTCCAGCTCCTGGGGCCAGGTGTCCTGGGGGCTGCTGTCTCACACCCAGGCTCACTAGAGCATCGCTGGCCAGAGCGCAGCTTGCAGGCCATGGGCCAGGGAGGCGGAGCCAGCTCGGGTCCCTTCCCAGGCTGTCCCGAGGCAGAACAGGTGAGAGCTCTGAGTCTGACCACGAGCCATGGCTTGGGGCTCAGAGGGCAGGGGGTGCCCAGGGTGGGTACAAGGCTACGGACTGTCCATTAAGGTCCCTGTCAAAGAGCCCATGAGCTAGCTTTCCAGTGGCCGCAAAACCAGGCTGTCTCAGCCCAGCACACATAGCCCCGTCTAGCTGGTCAGCCTCAGGACACGATCCCTCCCCTTGTACCCCAAGCTCTTGTCTGACATGATCACCACCCCCACACTTTGGTTCCTTATGCCCGAAACACAATTTCTCCCCATGCCACAAAGACCTGTCCCTAAACAAGCCCCAGGCAGAAAGTCACTGTATCCGGGGGGGCCAATCCTTCCCCTCCATGCACACCTCCCCCAGCCCAGAACCGAGCAACTAGAGCCCTATAGGCATCTCTAGGCACAAGCCCCATGAGCCCCTTCTCTGCTCCCATGACTCTCTCCCTGGGACACTGGGTGAGGTGGCCTTATCCTCACCTCCCCAGCCCTTATATACCACTTTAAGGAGAGACGGATTACCCAGACGGGAAATTTTCCCATCCCAGCCTTGGCACAACTGACCCACTGGTTGCCCCTGTCCCCAGTAAGGAGCTGTGTGGTGGCCTTGCTTCCTGAGGGGTCCCAAAGGGGCCACCACAGCAGCTGATACAGGGGCTCTGTAAGCAAAGTTGTGCCCCCCCAGCCCGGTTTCTCTCAGGGCTAGTGAATTCATCACAGCCCTCGCCACACACACAGGACAGAGCCAGAGCCCAAATAGCACCTCGTCAAGAAGGGGGCTGGGAACCCGGCCACCATGCACAAAACTGAGGGAGCTGGGCTACCGGCGTTCATCAGGATCTCAAGAGGGGGAGAGACAGAGGGACTTTCTGACAAGAATGAGGTTTGCAACCCCCTCCTGCTCTGAGTCTCCCTTCAGCCAGCATCTCTCACTGAGGCCCTGCTCAGGATGGCCCACTATCAGCTGGGTATCCCCACAGGGCTGTCATCCAGGGCCTCACACTCAGCCCACTGCTCTCTGAGCGAGCAGCCCACCACGTCAGCCTCATTCCCCAAAGGTGCGGAGGTCCTGACCGCTCACTCCATTCCCTCCCCGAGGCTAGCCGTGCTGCCCGATGCTTCCTGCTTACACAGGTCCCTGTGCCTTCACCCCTGCAGTTCCCTGCCCCGAGCTCCTCTGTCTGTCTCCCAGAGCCCTAAAGAAACATAAAGTGGTCTTAACCATTTGAGGAGGACCAGGAAAGAATACATCTATTAAGCACCTAGCACGTACCAGGTACTTTTGTGCATCAACCACCATTTAGATGGGAAAACTCAGGCTCAGAGAGGTTAAGTAACCTGCAAAAGGTCACAGAGCCGGCAGGGCTGGGATGTGAACGGGTCTGATTTTAATGCAGCAGAAAGGGTACGGAAAAGACGGCCCTCTCTCGGTGATGGCAGCGTCCAACACGCAGCGCTGGAACAGCCTCTCGGGGCGGGCCGTGGAGGCCACGGGCACAGGGGGCAGCGAGGCGGGTGGCACCAGGACCACAGCACACTAAACCACGGATGACGGCCGGCGGAGGCTCCTGGGGCCTGTGCCACCCTGGCCACGAGGCAGAGCTCCCTCCCCTTCCCCTCCATGGGGAGCTTCAAAGAGGCTGCATGCAGGGAGATTTTACAGAAAGGGAGAGGAGAGAGATTGGAAGGAGAACTGCTAAAAGGAAACACATGTGAAAATGAAAACTCAGGCAAAGCGGGAGGAGGAGGAAAAGAAGGAAGGAAAAGATGATGTTCAAGGATTAGAAACGGAGTCAAGAAGCCCCGATAAATAATACCCCTCTCCCTCTGCTACCTTGGGAAGGCCAGTAACCCGCTCTCTGCCCTCACTTTCCCTCCTAGTCCAGTTGGAACGGGGCAGTGAGACCTTAGATGAGACCCAGCAAGAGAAAGACAGCCTTATGCACAATCATGACAACTGTGGAGCCAGGATCGGCATCTGACAGAGAAAGAACGTGAGGCTCAGAGAGGTTGCTCTACTTGCCCAAGGACACACAGCTCGTGTGCGGTAAAGCAGGAATCGGAGCCCAGGTCGGCCTGGGGGCCAACCTCGTTCCGTTGAACCACATCATAATGAGTGTCCCCTCACATAACCCTCCCACCACTGCAAGGTGGCTCTGCTCCCTTCCTTGAAGAAACTGGGCAGGTTACGTAAGTTCTCTAGAGATTACCTAGTTTCTGTGTTTAAGTCCAAGATGCCTTTGATTTTAAGATGCACTGTTATTCCAATACACCAAGAAGGAAACGGCACTGCCAATTAAATGAAAGCACAGCAGCTAATGTACGACTCATACCAACTTGAGATGTTAATACGTGGGGGGAAAAAAGAGTGTCTTAGGATCTGTAAAACACGGCATGAGTATAGTGGGGAATGGGGACTCAGGCACAGTTCCTTGGACTGGGTGTGGGACTTGAGGGGTAGAGGACAACTCCTCGCAAGTACCTGCACACACACACGCACGCCTGGCTGCTGCAAGATCCTTCTTTGCTAATAACTGATGCAACCTTGTAGATAATCGCACAAAAATGTGCTGGCCAGACCTGCCTGTCAACAAGAACCCTCATTTCACCAGGACGCTTTCGATTCAAGGTTACTTAATATTAGCAGCAGAGGCCAGCCTGACCACCACCCACCCCGGTCCGCTTCGCCTCCATGGAGCTGTAGACCTCGGAGCGGCCAAGCTAGATGAACAGGTAGGCTTGCTACTTGGAACACGGCCAAGGGCAGTCATGCAACATGGCCCTGTGGCTGACAGTCCACATCGTTCTGTCTGGCCCCTTCCCGATCTCCAGGCACCCTGTGGGCTGCCACAGTCACAATGCTTTAATAAGACCCTGGGGGCCGGCAGTGGCAGATGGGCACACTGTTCCAGGCTGGCTTTCCGGCTGGCCTGGGCAGACAGACGGACTGGCCCTAGCTGCTGGCGAAGGGAGGATGGGCAGAGGGGCGGCCCCTTCCCCTTGGCGGGGTGGAAAGGAAGGATCAGGTGCGCAGCCCCACACCAAGCCCTGGGGAGCTGCCTGTCACCTCGGGATGTGCTTTGCATCTCATTCCCAGATTGCCACGCTGGGCGCCAGTCACTTCGCTCCAGCCCCAGAGTCTGCATCTGCAGAAGCTGAGTTGGTTTATTTAAGAAACACAGAAGCTGAGGAAGTGGAGTTTCGCTCCCCCGTAAAGGCCCTCAGGTAGTGGAGTTTCTCCTCCACCACTTTCCTGCCTCTGCTCAGACATCCTGCCCGTGAGAAATTCGGTTAGGCGCTAAGGTTATCAGTTGCAAGAATCAAACCACTAGAATCTTGCAGGAACTAACAACAACAGCTCCCTCACATGCCAGGCAGGGTTTGAAGTGCTTTTCATACATTTACATGGTGATCCGCAGAACCACCTTCCGAGGAAGGGGCGAGCATCGTCCTCCTTTTCCCTAGGAGAACTGCGAGGCACAGAAAGGGTCAACAGTCTAAGATTGCACAAGTAGCCACTGGCCCAGCAGGACTTGAACACAGGCCGCCTGACTCCGGAGCCCAGCCTGCTGGGCACCACGCTATCCTGCCTCTCTGGCTGTCTAACCACCCACCAGGCGCCAACCGAGCCCGGGTCAGAATCCACTCTGGGCTTATTGGGTGGCAGGGGCTCATTTTACCTTTGCCATCAGCCCACAGAGGCTCAGGAAGGTGAGGGTGCCTTGCCTGATGTCCCAGAACGAGCAGGCTGCAGAGCCAGGGACTAGACACATGTACTTTCTGGCTCCAAAACATTTTATTCTACTTGAAGAAAATAGGCATTGGGTGGCTGAGCACGGGATGGAAGCACCCAGGTTTTGAGGTGGATTATTTCTCCCAGGAAAACCAGTGGGCAGGAAGGAGACACCTGCTCCTAGTGTCTCTCCTACCTGAAGGGGGAGACTGGAGTCCGGTGCAAAGAGCAGCCCTTGCCTACCACCCCCCTCCGGCTCTTACCCCAAGTCCGCTGCAGTCCACACCGGCTAACTGCTACAAGCACAGGTTCCCTTTTCACGCTGTGAGGCTTGCGGAGCGCAGAGGACAGTGGGGGTGACAGCAGATGACTCAAGACAGCGAGAGCTCCCACCCACTCTCCCACACTCGGGTTCTGTTCGGGCCTTCCTCTTTCTGGTCCCTTAAAAGAGAAAGGCTCCCAGAAGCAGGGCCACGGCTATTAATAATAACTGCCACGGAGCTTTGTTTTCATTTGAATCATGTTTACATTGCTGGGAAAGAATCCACTTGTCTGGGAAGAGGAAACAGGTTGAATCAATTATGAATATGGCCAACAGTCAGAAAACTTCCCATTTCTTGAAGGAAGTTGAGGAGTGGGGTTGGAAATGGTGTTACTTGTACCAGCCTGCCAGATGGGGCCGGGGCCAGAGGTCACGCAGACCCCTTGTGGGTCTCTGGACCTCCATGCAAACCTCCAAGGATGCACACATTTCTGGTTGCCCCCTTTCTCCCTGTACACACACACACACACACTCTCTCGCTCTCTCTCTCTGGGCACCTAGGCTGGACAGAGATTAGACCTGAAACTGCTGCCCAGGTAGGCGAGTAGGCGAGTAGGCTTCTCAGGAGACCAGGGCCCAGAAGTGTGCTGCCCGTGGAAGTAAAAGGAAGGCTTGAGCACCTTGGGGCTCGGGGAGGCCGGGAGTCCAAGGAGAGGATGTGGGGGCTGGCCTTGCTGCACCCCTGCTAGCGCAGACCCGTGGGAACAGGGAGGTGGCCCCAGCGGCGCTCTGCCTGCGGACACACGGTTGTGCGCGCATCGCCCAGGCGGGTTCTGCTGGTACCATCTGTGTGGTGGAAATAACAACCAGCAAGAACGGTTTCCACACTCATGGGGACAGGCTTCTCCGACCTGACCCAGGCCAAGGACAGGAAAGTCCACAGCAGCAACAGCCAGATGCAGACCCTTTCCCTCAAGAAATGCCTCAGTGTGGGGCGCCGGCGGGGGTGGGGGGGCGGCGGCGCTCAGTGGGTTGAGCGTCTGCCTTCAGCTCAGGTCATGATCCCAGAGTCCGGGGATCGAGCCCCACATCGGGCTCCCTGCTCTGCGGGAGCCTGCTTCTCCCTCTGCCTTCCCCCCCGCAAATAAATACATAAATAAAATCTTAAAAAAAAAAAGAAATCCCTCAGTGCCCAAACCCCTCAACAGCAAGAGTTTGCAGAGGACAGAGCAAGAAAATGCATTTTGTGCCTGTGGATTTCTAGTCTCGACTGTGTGCTGGTCACTCCTCCCGTTCTCCTGGGGTCTGGGCGCTCACTTGGCAGCACGAGAGGTCCCTGATCTCTCGGAGCCTGTGCCCCGTGCCCCAACCTGGCTCCCTCTCCAATCACAGCAGCCTCCCTCGTCAGCTGTGGCCCCACCTCAGGGCCTTTGCAGCGTCTGCTCCCTCGGCCTGCACCGCTTTTTGCCAAGAGGCCACCTTCTCAGCGAGGACTTCCCTGCCCACTCTGTTTAAGTCCACAACGCCCACCGCCCTGCTTGTGGTCCGGCCGCCCCGCCCGCCGGCCAGCACGCGGGCTCCACGAAGGCAGGGACTGCCGCTATGTCCACTGCCGTACCTCGGGCGCCAAGCATAGAGTCTAGCACAACTCAGACGCTCCAGTGTCTGAAGGAGGAACTGCCTGTGCCGGGCGATGTGCTGGGTGGGGGCGGGGCAAACAGAACTGCGGAAAGGTCTGTGCCCTGGAATGCCACCTGGGAGAGGAGCTGGCCCTACCACAGCCGGGACGGGTGGTCACACAACGTCCAGTGAGACACAAGGCGGGTCTGCCAAATCGACGCGCCCGCCTTGTCGTGCCCAGCTGACCATGGGGCAGGACTAGCCCACGGGGAGACCAGGCAGGGGAAAGACCCAAGCAGTCCTCCTCCTTGGAAAGGCCAGTGATTTGATTACCATCAATGCCCCGTTCCCGAGTCAAGAGCCAACGGAGCAGACCCAGAGGAAAACAGAGCCCAAAGCCAGGGGTTGTACAAGGCTGGCAAAGCCAAGGCACTGCGCCCCACTGCCGACACCAGGCAGCAGGCAGCCCATTCCTTGTCAAAATGCACTGAGCCCTGTGCCAGGAGCCAGAGAACAGGGCCAGAGAGTGGGCACCCTGTGCCCAGGCTGTCCCTCTCCATCCAAGGTCCGGAGATGACTGCCTTCCAGGAATCACTCACCTGATATCTTATTGGGAGCCCTTCCCACCCTCTCCACCTCTACCTGCTCCCTACCCACAGCTAAAATATATAAACTGAAGTAAAACTGTAAGCAAGATCAGTTGTGAAACACCCCTTGGCATAAAAGGCCAGCTCAGAAGAGGGACTGCCAGCCCTAGGGAAGGAAGTTTCTAGCCACCTGGAGGGGGAGGGAGGGAATGTGGGAAGGTGAGAACCAGGAGGGTTCCAGGAGGGCTGAAGAGAAAGCCCTAGATGTGGGGGCAGCTTGTTCCACCCATAGGTAAGGGGGCTAGCAGGCCACAAAGGGGCCAGTGTCCTGAGGGAGGGGCAGAGTGCTCTGAAGAGACGGAAGGATGGGAAAGTGTGGGGGCCAGCAGAATATCCACCAGGAACTTCTCAAGCTGCAACCCAGAGCCTCCCCAAGGCAAGCTGCTCTGGGCAGATTTCTTCTTTTCTTCCCTTACTTGACGAAAGGTCCTTTTTAAGGTAGTCTCTCCCGCTGGTCTTCCTTGGGGCAAAGGTCACACCTCCCGCAGTCTCACCTGGCCTGGTCAGTCAGGTCCCTCCCTAGGCACAGTCTTATCTCTCTGCTGGCCTTAGTCATGTACCCCACCCCCTCCACCAAAGCCTGGGGCCCCCCAAATAACAAAGCTGTTCCCCAGAAGGCATTCCCCAAGCCGTGATGCCTGCTACAAGTCCCAAGTTCTTCCCTGGCTTCCCCATTCCTCCAGGCCACACACCCCTCCAGTGAAGTCACAGGGACCTCAGAGACAACCCAGATCACTGTGCCTGAGGGCTCAGGGCAGTTGGCCAGGAAACAATTTGGCCCAGGTTTTCAGTGTCCCTACAGTCTGCAAACACCTTAGGGGCAGGGAAGCGTCCCTGCATACTAGCACCTGGGCGCATAAGCAGTTCATGAATGCCAGCTCAGCAGGGTCAGGTTTGGGCCAGTCTATCTGGGTAAGCTGGTGCCTGGCTTAAGGCAAGACCCCGGTCAATGGCAGTGACCCAAGGACTCCACCAAGGCTGAGCTGGCTAGTTACAGGGAGACAGAGATCCCTACAGCAAAGGTCTGATTTACACATAATTGGTCACCTTCCCCCCTTTGAGATTCCCTTTCCCCTAACCTGGCAGCCACATTTCACCAGGGGAAGGACCTGGGGAATGCCCCACCTCTTTCCCTGGAACCCAGCCGATTAGCACCTGCCTCCACCAAGGGAAGAGAGGGGTTTGGTGGACCATCAGAAACCAACCCAGGGGTTTGCCAAGGCAAAAAGTGTAGGCTGAGCCCAGGAATCCGGCCCCCTCACAATCCTTTGAGGAGGCGGCCTGTAAATAAGACCAGGGACACTGGCTTGTCTCTCAGGGCGAGGGATGTGTCACCTACAGCCATCTGTGGGAGAGCATGGCTGGGGAGAACGATAAATGGAGAAAGAGGTACACTGGAGGGTGTGCACGGATGAGAAGGAACACCGGGCTGAGTCCAGACCGGGTTCCCACAGCACAGACATGGCTGGTTCTCCAGAGGCTGCTCCGCCAAGACCTCAGAGACGCTAGTCGCCCGCAGAGAAGCGACTGTGACAACAACAACTACTACCTGCAGGCTCTCGGGCCGGCGGGCAAAGAGCTGGGACTCCGCGCACACCTCCGGCCTCGGCGACGTCTCGGCTGGGAAGGGCCAGGGCCCTGTCCCTAAGCCCCGAACTACGCTGCTTCTCCCCCCTTGCCCGGCAGAGCCCCTCGGAGAGGCGAGGGAACCCGGGAACAGGCTCGGTGCAGACGCCAAGAGCTACGGAAAAACTTGGCCCGCGCACAGCCCCCTCCGGGACTCGGCGGAGCCAAGGGCAGGGAGCTGGGACAACACCGGTGCCGGAGGGGCAGGCGCGCTGCGAGCGGGGGCGGGGGTGTCCCGAGGAAGGCGTCCTGGCAAACCAGCCCCCTGCCCAGTCCACTAGATCCATCTAAAAACACTTTGGGAAACCGCGCCGAAGAAGCGGCGCCCTCTCCCCGCGCCCCCGGGCTAGCCCTGCCCACCCCTGCACCTGGGAGCCGGCAGAGGGCCAGGTGGGGGCAGCGGAGACAGAGGCTTCTCTTCCGTGGCCCAGCGCGCCAGGACGCAGGTAACCCGACCTCCCCGGCCAGGGCCGAGAGGGCGGACACTCCCGGGACAGGAGCGGGCGCCCGGGCTGCGGGCAAAGTTCCGCGCTCCGGCAACTTCCCCAGCCCCGGGGCCTCCGGCGCGGCCAGGTGCGCGTCGCCGGAGCCCGGCGAGACCGAGCCCCTGGGCCGCCGCTTACCTGACCCCCGGGGGCGGGCGGGGTGCGCATCCCCCGTGCGGCGGCTAGTCGGTGCGCTGCGGAGGGGCGAGGAGCGGGCGGGCGCGGGCCGGCTGGGCGGGCAGGGACGCGGCGGGCAGCGCGGGGAGCGCAGAGACGATCCCCGCCGCGCCGCGGCCGCTCGCTCGCTTTCCGCACCAGTTGAAGGCGCCGGCCCCGCCCCCACCCGCGCCCGTTGCCGGGAGACCCGCGTGGGCCGAAGGGCTCTTTGTATCAAAGCTGCCGTGACATCACGAGGCGCCCGGGCTCAGGGATCGGAGAGGGCGGGGCCTAGGCTCGGGGGCGGAGCCGGAGGAGGAAGCCGGGTCTAGGAACCCGAGCCTCGGGGGGGCGGGGCCCAGGTAACCCCGCCCCCAAAGGTAGGGGCAGGTGGCTGGGGCGGTGCGGACCAATGGCTGCGCGGCCCCGGACTGGGCGCCTCGGGAGGTGGGGCTCGCCTGGGCCCGCCCGAGCCCGCACCGCGACGTTGCTGTCGCCCGGGTTTGCTCAGCCCGGGCCCTCGGATTCCAGGAGACCGAGTCTGAGCTCGCGCGCCTGCCTGGCGGGCGCTGTCGCTGCCGCTGCCGGGTCCAGGCTACTCTCACTGTTTGCGGTCACCGTACTGCGAGATTCCTACCAGCGCTTCCGCGCTCACATGTGCGGACCCGAAGGCAGACCTGCCAAACCCCCAGCCCCCTCGCCCACTATCACCGCCACCACCAGCCTGAGTCTGGTGGCTCCCCAATTGATTCTCATCCCAAATCCCACTCACAACTTTCCCAATCTTTACGTCGTAAAGTCAAAAGTTGTATTTATAACCAGCCCAGGAATACGAAGAACCAAGCGGCAACAAGAACTAAAAACATAAAAGAGAAAGTACCCCTGTGTTGAATCCTAGTAAATATAATTTAAGTAAAAAAACGCCCCCCCCCCCCCCATAACTCTTCACTATGCTCTGGATTAAAGAAGGCAAAAATGTAAAGCAGCAAATAATGCAGATGTTTCCTTTTGATTCGATGTTGTATTGTGCAACTGGGGGTTAAGTTCTGGGGGATTTACCTTCCTAATTGTCTGTCTCAGGCCAACATGAAGGCCCCTTTGCCTTCCCTGAGTCCTCACTGACCAACAAGGTGGCACTAGAACATGGCAGAGCCTGTCAGCAGCTGGGTGCTTTGGTCCAGCTCCATCAACACAACACACACACACACACACACACACACCACACTTTTCAGCTTTTCTGCCTCCTTCTCTCTGGCTCTTTGCTCTCAACTTCCTTCTCCCCCAGATCTCTTCTGCAAAAAGATTGTCAGCTGCCTCTCCGTCTACCAGGGGCCTGTCTGAGGCAAAGCATCCCACTGAGGCCCTGAGACCTACAGGGGACTCTCCAAAAAGGACAACATTAGCTAGAGGAGGGCCTCCTGGCAAGGGCTTTGCGCCAGAGGAGGCTAGAGCAGTGGGGGTGAGGTGGGCACTCTACTACCCACTGGCCCTCTCCTCCCTGCTTATGCCTTGCAGCTCAGAGATCTCTGTGCGGGCACCACAGACTATTTCTCACCCTTGCTGGTGTCCACTCCCACAGTCCCTAACACGCAGAAGCGCTGTGGTGTATCATAAAGAACACTGCCTTTGGAATCACACAGACTTGGGGTTCAATCCTATTTGCCAGCTGTGAGGCCTAGGATGAGTTACATAACCCTTCTGAGACTCAGTGTCCTTATCTGTAAAATGGGGATGGCACAACCTACCTCATGAGTTGTTGTGCACCCTGGCAGAGGGTACACTTAATTTCGGTCACTCATCAAAGGTGTGGTGCATGAACGAGCCCACGCACCCTGGGCCTCTTCTGCCTTTGTAGCTCTACCCTGAGACCTCCGCTCAGCGGCTTCCTGTGAGGTTTTAGGGTGTAGCTGAATCCAGGGAGTTCTGTCTCAGTTTCCCCTCTTCCCTTCTGGTCTCATGGTGCCCCTAAGGGCTACGGGGAACCAGAAAGCAGATCACTTGAGAGGACCACCCAGAACTGGGCAAGGGAAGCAGAAACCTCAGATGATCGGGGCTTTTCTAGGTCCTAGCTTTCTTCTGGCAAAAATCAGTGAAGAAAAGCAGCCCTTGTCAAGCACCCCCCAGCCCGCCTTGTTAGGGGAAGCCCGATTGCCACTTTCGAGGGCTCTGTGGATGGAGTGGTGCTAGTGGTCCCTCTTTATTCTTCCCAAAGCTGTGGTGGAGGGAGCAGCATCTCCAGGTATTTGTCCTGAAAAGCAGTGTGACCAAGAGGAGGGTCGTAAGATGCTAGTTCTGAACACTTCTGAGTCTGAAGCCTGCCTCGTTCTACAGCTTCCCGTGGCCAAGTCATTCACTGTTTCTGAGCACCAGTTGCTACCTCTCTGGAATGGAAACAAGACCTTTCCTCCTCCAGTTGTGAGGTTTGAATGAAAGGACAAAATAAGTGTCTGGTTCAATGCCTCCTGTGCTACAGGCACTCAATACACAGTAGCTTCTCGTTATTACCAGCAGCATGAATGAGCCCCAGTCTGATTCGGTGATTCAGGATATGAGCTCCAGGGCCGGAGCCAAGGGTCATATCTTGGCTTTACCACCTTTTAAAGGGCAGCTGGATGAACCTAGGCAAGTTGAATTTCCGGTGTCTCCGTTTCCTCACCTGCAAGTTGGAGATAATGATATAATGTATTTCAGGATTATTGTGAGGATCAAAATAATCAGGACCCATGCATATAATACTCAGAACAGGCCTGGCACATGACAGGTGCTCAATAAAGAGCAGCCATTTCCAATGACCATATGACAAGAGGCTGGGAAGAACTGAGGTGAAGATTAGAACCTGAAGCAGCTTGCAGGATGGTTTAGAACCCTGACATTTGGGGGGGAGGGAGGGGCAGAGGGAAAGGGAGAGAGAGAATCCCAAGCAGGCTCCATGCCCAGCGTGCAGCCTGATGTGGGACTCGATCTCATGCCCCTGAGCAAATCAAGAGTCGGACACCCA
>NW_022589743.1:19814102-19888127 GCF_004348235.1 Phoca vitulina
CAGGGAATGTATCCAAGAATAATGTGCAGAGGACAAGTCACTCTGATTAATTCTTTTTATGTCCTGAAACTTCTTCTGCCATTTGATGTGAGAGTACAACCGTGATGTTGAGGGCCAAAGCCAGAGAGAAGTGGATAGAATGTTGACAAGCAGGAGTTACCAGCCTCCAGAAACTGATGGGGGTGGAAAACACGCATTCATTTGGGTGAGCCCAGTGAGGGAAGAGAATCTAGTAAGTTCTCTCTGAACCACAGCTTCTATCCACCTTTGTCTACTTCTGCTATCACCAGGCAGGAGTTAGCTCACCATCAGGTGGTGTAAAGAGGCAACATTTTGTACAAGCCTGGGGCCATATGGAAGGACCGGCTGAACACATATGACATAATTATGATAGGAAAAGAGCTCTCCGAACATTACCCAGTGTTGATGTTAGCCAAGCAACTGAGCCAACTGACATTAGCCAAATGAACAAACAAGAAAACAGCTACACAAATAATACCAGGGCTGAAAAAAAAAGCATTCGAGCACCAGGTCCAGTGGTTCTCAAACTCGGTTTCGGTTCCGTGCAACCTGCAGGTTTCTCTGGAGATCCTGCAAAAGGAGGGGGTGCTCCAGGTAAGCCAGAACAGCTCCACTGCCAGCTGCTTTACACATGGACTTCCACATAAGAGTTCAGATAAACCAAGAGTCCCGTGGCTTTAATGTTGTTTCAAGTCACTAGTCTAATATAACCACTCAGTCCCCAAATGGGGCACCAAGCCCCAGAGACGGAGGCTGGCTTCTCTCCTCACCATGGTGTAGCCATTGGCAGAGGTGGGAGTAGAGCTGGCTCTCTCGACTCGTGCTAAGATGGACATTAGTCACCCACCACGACCTGGTCACACACACTGGACATGATCTCCACCCATACAGTTGCACCAGCTATTGTTCTTGGCATGGAAAAGCCCTCCGTGATGCCGGCTCCGACGTGGCCACAAACACCTGTCTTCCTTCCCCTCCTCTTTAAACAGAGCTTGATCTGATCAGAAAGCATCAGCCCCACCCCTGAAGTCTCAGCTTGCCCCTCCGGGAGACAAATTCAACCTTTGAGGACGTAAGCAGCGGCTTTAGAAAGAGAAGCAGGTACTAAGGAAGCAGGCAGAACCCTGGGATTGCAGCAGCCTCTTGACCCCCAAGGAAGATGTTCCCCACCTGCCATCTAGAAACAATAGGAGCAACCCCTGAATCCCAGAGCCCTTTCACTCCGGCAGGGGCCTGACCAGGGGGCCTGCACTGTGCCTGGGAAGAGGAGGGCATCTGGGCCCCTTCCTTCCTCTGGGAAGATGGGGTTCAGACAGCATGTCGCTAAGGTCCCTTCCCATCCTACAACCCTGCACTAGCCCAGGAGCAGATCTTGGACCCAGGCGCATGCCTTGGACACGGGAGCCCCTTTCCACTGGCAAACAGCTTGGTGTTGGTGACTGTCCTTTGGCCAGGATGCCTGCAGCACTCTGCCCCAGGCCTGTTTGTCCTTATCATGTCTGACTGGGTGCTATGCAGCCAGGGTGGGACAGGGTCTTACTGACTCGCCCCGGCTCAGTGTTCAGAGAGGCCAAGCTCTATTTTTGTCAACCTGTGCACATGTGAACAACGGGTTTTCTTACTCATGCAAACCCAATAGGAGGGGAAAATGGTGAGAAAACCTGCGTTTCCTCAGACTCATTTGACCATCTAAGAGGAGGAGATGGTGGGGGAGGAGGAAGTCAGACCAGGTCCTCTTTGACTTGGATTGGGTGAGGGCAAGGAGGAAAAACTTCCCCTTCCTTTACCCTCAGGAACGTCAAGTGGCTGCAAACTCAAGAGAGCACGAACACCGCTCACCGCTCCTCTCCTGCCCTCCCCACCTCCTCCGGGCCCAGGCAGCGCAGCTCTGACTTTTATAAGTTGATGGTAAAGCAGTGGTTCCCAAACTGCACACTAGACTCACTTGGGGAACTTAAAAAAAGGTCAATGCCCGGGTCACAACTGAACCCAAATGCCTAGGGTGGGAGCCAGGTGTTAGCAGTTTTTAAAGATCCCAGATGTTTCCAAGGGAAGCAAGTTTGGGAACTACTTTGCTAACGGCGGGCCGACCACAGGTGAAGGCCTCACTTGTCCATCATCCATCCATCCATCCATCCATCAATCCACAAATATTCAGTGAAGATCTCTTTGTGCGGGACCCTGTTCCAGGTCTTGGAGACACAGCTATGAATAATCAAGTCTCTGTTCTCATGGAGCTCGCCCTCTCCTGGGGCAGTCAGACCACAAACAAATAAATGAATCAACGAGACATATGACACAGGCTCTGAAGAAAACCAAAGGAGGGTAAGAGACAGACGTTGGGGACAGGGGTCCATTTTCATCCTGGATTTAGGCACCAGATTTTGTTTCAGGAAAGGGTAACTGTGGCCCTGCTCCCCAACCCGGACTTCCTCCTGCTCTCTGGCTAAAAGGGCTGTTCCTCGACAGTACTCGAGGTCCTGCCCCGTGCCCCTCACAGGGCCTCCTGCCTGGCTCTTTCCCTGAAGCAATGTCTTCAGGGCGGGGCCTGGCATCCTCTGCACTCAGGGCTCCTGACTCGTCTGTCTCTGTGCCAGCAACAACACCTGACCCGGGGCTCCACAAGGCAAGGGATCCATCAGGCATCGTTTATGAACAACCGATGGAGGGATTTTAGGCTTGTGGGGTGTGTGAGAGGTCCCGTGGAACAATGGAGAGAACCCTAAACTCAGGATCAGAAGACCTGGATTGGAGGCCTGGCCCGGCCGCTTCCTGGCAGAGGGCAAGTCATTTCACCTTTCCAAGCCCTGATTTCCTCTTCGGTCAAATGGGGAAAGTGTGACCAACTTTGTAAGACTGGGATCTGCATGAAGAAAGGTCAAGGGGCAGGGCGCCTGGGTGGCTCAGTCAGTTAAGCATCTGACTTCGGCTCAGGTCATGATCTCAGAGTCCTGGGTTCAAGTCCTATAGCCCTCAGTGGGGTGTCTGCTTCTTCCTCTCTGCCCCTCCACCCCGCTCATGCGTTTTCTCCCTCAAATCAATAAAAATCTTTAAAAAAAAAAAAGAAAGGTCAGCGGCGCCTGGGTGGCTCAGTCCATTAAGCGTCTGCCTTCGGCTCAGGTTGTGATCCCAGGGTCCTGGGCTCCTTGCTCAGCGGGAAGTCTGCTTCTCCCTCTCCCTCTGCTGCTCCCCCTGCTTGTGTTCCCTCTCTCTGTCAAATAAATAAATAAAATCTTAAAAAAAAAAAGGTCAGGGGCGCCTGGGTGGCTTAGTCGGTTAAGCGTCTGCCTTCGGCTCAGGTCATGATCCCAGGGTCCTGGGATCGAGTCCCGCATCTGGCTCCCTACTCAGTGGGAAGCCTGCTTCTCCCTCTCCCACTCCCCCTGCTTGTGTTCCTTCTCTCGCTGTGTCTCTCTCTGTTAAATAAATAAAAGCTTTAAAAAAAAAAGGTCAAACAAGAAAAGTATCACAACATAAAAATTATATAAATATTTGAGAAATTAAGACGTGATCATGGCTTCCCTAATATATAAATTTCATTAAAAATTAATGCAAAAACTTGGAAAGAAAAGAAAATGTCAAAGACTTTTGAAAAGCGTTTTGCAAATAGAAGGACTTTTTAGAAATTCTCATCATCTAGGCCTGTATAGACATGAAATCGCAGTGCATTAAAGCTGGAAGGGATCTGGGAAACAGGCCGAGAGAGACAAAATGACTTGCCCACAGTCACAAAGCTTGTTAATGGCAGAGGATCCACACTGACCCCAGAAAGGGGGGGTGGTTGGGAGGAGACTGAGGATGATGTTTTAGTATTTTCCCTTGACAAACTCCTATTCATCCTTCAAAATCCGACTCAGGTGTGACCTGCCAAGTGAAGCCTTCTCTGTCTCTTCAGTGAGAATAAATTACTCTTTGGCTTCATGATCTCCATCCCTCAAACGCAAGCTCTGCTACTGTGGGGACGCACTGTGTTGTTGGGATTGGCCTCCTCTCAGGCCCCCTACTCCACCCTAATTCCTGAGAGCAGGGTGCACGTCCCTAGAGTCTTTGGACTCCAGCTGCTAACAAGTGTGGCACGTAGTAGGCACTTGAGGACTGTCTGAGGCCCTGAATGGGACTGAGGATCCCTCACACATAAACGATAGAGAGCTGAGGGCCTGATTAGTCACAAATTCACGAGAATATTTTCTGAGGTTCCTGAGATGGGCATTTATAAGGAGAGAAGCAAGGAAATAAGAATAGCCTTTATCAAGATCCAGTTGCCCTCCTCCCAGAATGTACCAGATCCGAGCTCTGAAGAGACACCCCTCTGCCTAACGCAAGCCCTGAAACCACAGAGAGATCACTTCCCTGCAGCTTATGATTTAGAACAGAGACCAATTATTGAAGATCGACTGTGTACCAGTCACTTCATTTCTTCTCCTTTATTCTAGTCCAGCCATCTGTGATTAGAGGTTACTGCACCCATATTACAGATGAGGAAGCCTGAGGCTCAGGAGGGTTAAGTGACATGGCCAGGGTGATGGAGCCAAGATTTGCACTCAGGTCTGCTGGCCCATGTCCAGGCCTCCCTGCCTTCTCTCTCTCTTACTGCACAACCAGCTTACTGACAGCAACTAGACTCATCTGGAAGGCAGCAGAAATTAATGAATAAGGATGATGAAAGTCTGTGAGCAAGCAAGGGCCTCACCCCTCCCTCCATCGTCCTCAGGGAGGTTTGTGCTGTCCAGATTGACATTATTTTAATCAGTTGCAGCCGAGGCCAGGCCTCTGCCATTCCCCAGCATGTACCTCTGCGATCCCCCTCGGGGAGTATCTTGCCCTTGAGGGTGGGATGCAGCCTGCCTGCCCCACTGAGTGTATTAGGGTGGAGGGCTGGGCACCCCTCTGCTGCTAACTTGGCCGCTGCCTCCTGCCCAGTTCCAAACCCAGGGCAAGACATCCTGGCCTGTCCCTGGGGGCCACCAGCTGACAGGAGCGGGATGGCTGGGCCAGGGCTCCTGGGGAGATGGAGGGAAGTATTTGTTGCTTCCAAAAATGTGTTTTGTGGAGTCCCTACCCCAACCCGACAGCAAGAAAGGGCTCTGTGGTCAAATCAACTGGCGAAATTCTTTACTCCTCCCCGGAGATGTCACAGAGCATGTTGGCATGAGAGAAACCTGTCTAGCTCTGTTGTAACCCAGGGTTTCTTCAGGCGCCCCAGCTTTGGACAAGACCCCTTGTCATTTAACGTCTACCAACACCAGGGACTCAGTATTGTAAGGCATACACTTGGGAAAACCAATGTACCAGGCTCCCAGCACACAGCAGCACAGAATAACTGAATGTTACTATCTTCATTTTATTAATAGCAAACGCCTACATAGCACTTACTATGTACCAGGCTCTGTTCCATGTGCTTCACATGATATTAACTCATTCGATCCTCATAGCAACCCTATGAGGCAAGGATTATCCCCATTTCACAGACAGCGAAACTGAGGCTCAGAGAGGTTACTCAAGGACATACACCTGCTAAGGGGAGAGCCACGATTCCAACCCGGGCAGCTGGCTCCAGAGACTGTTCACCTAACCACGATGCTGTGAAGAAAGGGAGGCTCGGGTCTCTACACTAACTTCCCCAAAGTCACCACAGTGGGACCGAAACCAGTCCTTCATTCACTAGTTTATTCATTTACTCAAACAACATTTACTGAGCAGAAACTGCAGGCCCAGGCACTGTGCCAGCCACCCGGAGATGGAAGAACAAGGCCCAGTCCTGCCTGGGGCTATTGGCTGCTCCTGGGAGGAGAGTTGCTTTTAGACAAGGTTGGTGGGGGATGAAGTCGGCTTCACCTCTTTCTTCGGGTCAGGGAGGCATACACTGAAGGGCTTGTAATTCCACTTTAAAAGCAACACAGTCCCCCCAATCATCTCCTAAATTATCTTGGTGATGCTGGAATGAAAACCACTCAAAACCCACAAAAAACCCAGCCACCCCATAAATGACAGAAGCAGGGCTGTGGGTTCTCCACTATGAGAAGGCAGGGAGTGGGCAGCCCAGTCCCCAGGGGTGGGGGGTTCCTGGAGGGCCCAGGGCCAGCAGCTCGCTCGGACCTGCCCAGGATGGGCCAGGCCGTCCCTGAATAAACAGGCAGCCACCGCAGCAGCCGGACCAATAGGAGCTGGTCTCAGGCACACATACCTCCTTTGTGGCCCCCCTTCCAGGGCTGGGCTCGGCCAAGGGAAACTGAAGGCGCCTGGCCCCAGGACACTGAGCCAGTGTGTTCCTCCTGCTTGGAGGAAAACCACAACCCTGCTGAGCTCTGTGGCCGCAGCCTGGGGCAGGCGGAAGGAGCTGCTGTGTTCAGGTAGACGCTGGAGAAGCCTGAGCCCAGAGGAGGCCCGTGGAGGGGAGGGAGAGCCTGCTCTGGGAGGCCCTAGAAAAGAAACCTTTCTTCCAGGCCAGGCCCCCTGCCGTCCCCACTAGACCACAAGGCCACATTCATGGGAGTGAAGTGCTCCGGTGCTTGGCCAACCCAGGTTCGAGCCCCAGCTCTGCTCCATGCGTCCCCTAGCTTGCAGACAGGGTTCTCGGGGTTCGCAGGTAGCCACGTGAACACTGAATCCGTGAATGCTGAACCATTGCTCCCAGGGGTTAAGTTCCTGAGAACCTCTGATTGCAACAGTTCCGTCAACCGAGCAATACACAAGCTTGTTTTATGCAGGTTTGTTTAAAGGCATGTTACTATTTTTTTAAGATTTTATTTATTTGGGAGAGAGAGAGAGAGAGCGCACACATGGCAGGAGTGGGGGGAGGGGGAGAGGGAGAAGCAGACTCCCCGCTGAGCAGGGACCGCCCCCCTCCAACTTGGGTCTCAATCCTGGGACTCTGGGATCATGACCTGAGCCAAAGGCAGACGCCTACCCGACTGAGCCACCCAGGCGCCCCTTAAGGTACGTTATTTAACAATGAACTTACGGAGGACAGCATTGTCATTCGTGCTGAACAAAGCTTATCTAACATGTATTTTCTCCAAAAGGCACATCAGGGCTTTCTTGCCCTTAGGAACAATAGTAGGCACTTCACCACATTTGGGGGGCATTTTAAATGGCGAAATCACCAACCAAAAAAAAAAATCACCAAAAAACAAAAAACCCCAAATACGAAACACAGCACTAAAAAGACTGCTAAAAGGAAGCTTGTTTCAGTCTGAGCTGAAATGAGAAGACAGAGGAATGTTTTCTTTGAACTGAGCGGCCTACCCACATTTTCTTTTTTTTTAAGTTTTTTTTCTTTTTTTTTTTTTTTACAGAGAGAGACATAGCGAGAGAGGGAACACAAGCAGGGGGAGTGGGAGAGGGAGAAGCAGGCTTCCCGTGGAGCAGGGAGCCCGATGTGGGGCTCGATCCCAGGACCCTGGGAATCATGACCTGAGCCGAAGGCAGACGCTTAACGACTGAGCCACCCAGGTGCCCTCCAACCCACATTTTCAACAACCCAAACATGTGTGCAAATGGTCAGGGGGACACTGCCATATTGATTGGGGGATTCCAAATAAACTGTAGCAAGTAGGCAACTTTGCAAATACGGAATCTGCAACAAATGAGGGTCAGCTGTGTCTGCCTTAGAGGGTATTGGAGGGGCGCTCAATGAAATACTGCATGAGGAAGATTAGCACAGCCATGGTTCAGTACACATTTGCATAGTACTACTCCTATGACCTGCGGGATGTACCAAGTCTTGACACCTTTGCTGTTCCCTCTGCTTGGAATGTCTTTCCTTGCACTTTTCCCATCTAGTGAAGCCCAGAGCCCAGGGGTTCAGTTCCCCTCAGGGCTGCCATTTGCCAGCCGGGAGCCCTCAGGCCAAGCTGGTTCTCCTTTCTCCAGACCCCCCACCTCCAATCAGGCCTCCCCCTGCTCACCCGCAGCTGCTGACTGTGTATGGTAGAAGTAACAAGAAGAGAGCTACCTCCCGTCCCCTCCACCAGATCTGTGCACTCTGCAGGTGCCTCGGCGGCCTTCCTTCCGCCGTGATGCTTGGCTCACAGACGGACCCTTCTACTCAGTCCGTGACCCCTCTCCTCACAAGTTCTTTGCTCCTGCCCACCCCCAATGCCACTTTCTGCACCATCAATGGCTCCTTCCCTACTAGTTCAGCTCCTTCCTGATGATGCTGTGGCCTTGAAAATCCCTCCCTAAACACGACAAGGTGGAAAGGAATACCGTAGAGCCACACGGACCCTCATCTTACCTGGACTCTCGCTCAGCCCTGAACCCAGCAGGTCTCCCCTTGAAACAGTTTCCTAGCACAGCTTCTAGCACGCCCACCCTCCTGGCTTCCTCCAAGCCTCCCAGTCGTGACTCAGTTGCTGTTGCTGGCTCCCGCGCCCTTCCTCAGCCCTAAAATGTTGCACCTTCTGTGCTTCAGCCCTCTCTCCTTCTTGTTTCCCTAATGCGTGGCTTTAAATCTCATCAAACGCTGATGACCCCCCAATGTCCACGTCCAGCCTGGCCCACTCCCCTGGCCTCCAAACCACTGTATCCAATTGCATGTGGAGGGGGTTTGTTGGGAGTGTCTTAGGGACCAGCCCCACGAGGGTGTGAGGGAAGCAGGAGGGGGCAGAGGGAGAGAGGGGTCGGGATGCCATGTGCCGAGGCCTCAGCCAATCCCACAGGCACTCTGGGGCCCGGATGGCCCCTAAAAGAAGCAAGATAGCAAAGCCCTTGTGTCCCCACAGGGACCAGTCATGGGATGCAGGCTCCCTCCAGGAAAGGTGTGTAATCTCGGGCCAGGCAGCCCCCTGGCCCCTGGGGAAGGTCAGCTGCAGCCTGGGCAGATGGGAAAGAGCTGCCCACCCAGAAGGGGTCTGGACACACCCCACCATGTGTGCATGTCTCCAGCTGAATCTTCCAGTAACACCAACTGGGAGCTCTGGTCGTGAGGAGAACCTCAGGCTAGTCCTTGATGATTCTCTTCCCTCCGCCCCACATCAGCAAGTCCTGGCAGCTCCAGCCCAGTCCACCTTCTCACCATCTGCCTGTCACCATCCTCAACCAAACTGCCACCACCTCTTCCCTGGACAAATAATACACAGCCTCCTAACTGGTCGCCCCGATTCCAGGGCTGTCTTTACACACACACACACACACACACACACACACCCCAGCGAGCTCTTCCAACCACCAAGGTCTTGTCATTTCCCAGCTGATGACCTTCCCCTGACCTCAGGTCAGGATAAGCCCCAAACTTCTCCCCTGCACTCTCAGGCCCCTGGGCCACACCCTCCCTGCAGCCTCTCTCCAGCCTCCCTCATCACCTGTACCAGCTGGCTTGCCAGGCCCCCACACAGCCAAGCCCCATGCCCAGGTTCACGTGCCCCTGCCCCTCGCTTCCGATAGGCTGGCTCCCAGCCTGTCCTGAGAGCTCCCCTCCTCCGCTTCACTCTGCTTTATTCCCTTCGGAGCACTTCTCTCTGTCTTCACGTACCATTCTGACTTTCTCCCCCTAGGACAGAAGTTCTTTGGGGGAAAGGACCTTGTCTTTCTGTTGGCAGCTGGATCCCTGGTACCCCACACACAACTGTGGAATGAGTGCGTGGCTGAGCTGCGTCAGTAAACTGGGCTTTGTGCTGGGGTGGGCGTGAGCACTGGAGGTGGAGAGCGTTGGGCACTTTCATGGTGATTACCACAGCTCAGCTTTCAAGGCCCAGTCCGGCTCAGCGAGCTCCCTGCCCTTGCCTGGCCCCCCAGGACAACATCAGCCGCTCGCTCCCCACGTTCCCAGGCACCGCTGACGGCTGGAACATTCACCACATGGCACCACACGATGGTTCTTTTTGTGTCTGCCCCCCTCCGAAGGCTGAGCGCCTCCAGGATGGACCATGTCCTGTCTCCGCTCACCCCATCCCTGGCCCAGCGTGGCAGGGAGCCAAGGTCTGGGGAATTGACCTCAGGTAAACAAACTCTTCCCTGCTTCAGGACTTGGCATTTGAGGGCTCCAGGCAAGGCACCTCACCACCTGGCAGGGCTACCTGCTTTTGGACACAAGTTCCGGCCCCGCCTGCTGGGTCGGCTGCCAACTTTGGCACTGGGTGAGGGGCTCGTCAGCTGGACGGGAACAGCGGTGACTTTCATCATCACACCTGGCACTGAGACCTCGGTCAGCTGCTTCTGTCTACACCAGACTGTCGCCCAGCGCCTCCAGCCCGGCTCGGCAGCTCAGCAGCTCCTGTCAGAGTCTGCTCAGGGCCGAGGGCACGGCCATCTCTCTCCTCTCTGACTTTGAGTCTGGGCTCCGCCACTCACCAGCTGGGTGGCCTTGGGCAGCCTGCTGAGCAGCTGAGCCTCAGTTCCCTTAGCTGTAAAGTGGGGATAGTAACAGTATCTCTCTCACGAGTCTCTCTGGTTGGGGGGCTTGGTTCCCATGACCTCCATATGTGTACACTGTTATTATACTCCGGCAGAATATTAAATCCTGGACCCTTTTCAGAAACTTCCCTTTCCCGCAGACATACTTTCAACACATTTGCTTCAACTTTTAACAAGGGCTAATAGAAATGTGAAAATTTTCTGTATTTAAAAGCAATAAAATTGGGCACCTGGGAGGCTCAGTTGGTTAAGCATCTGCCTTCAGCTCAGGTCATGATCCCAGGGTCCTGGGATCAAGTCCAGCATCAGGATCCCTGCTCAGCGGGGAGTCTGCTTCTCCCTATGCCCCTCCCTCCCCGTTGTGCTCGCTCACATGCGCTCTCTCGCCCGCGCAAAAATAAATACAATCTTTTTTTAAAAAAGCAATAAAATTGATTTTAAAAAATAAAAGTTCTACAGAAAACTCCAGCTAGTATGTGGTCCATTGTCTCCTCTATAATGACCTTCCCCATAAACTCCTATCAGGTTCAGGGATGAGTCCTCATAAGTTCATTTGCTTCTCTGAGCCTCCACGTTCACATCTCTGAAATGGAGATAGAGTTGTCTACTACCCAAGAGTTTTATGAGGACCACACAATAACAGGTTCCAAGCAGAGTGGGTGGCACATAGTAGGTGCTTAAGAAGTGTCAGCCCCCATCCTACCCCACCCCAGCCCACCTGCTATGTAATTTCTTCCCTCCATTGGATTAGAAGGGCTATGTATCACCATTCCCCCTCTGCCAAGCCTGGGATAAGCTTATACCCCCACTGTGGTTTTCTGGGTCCCATACTTGGGTCCTCCTGCCTCCTTACTTGTTTTTTGAACTCTGACCTTTGTCTGAATGGTTTGAGTGCACCTTGTACCTCTCACTGGGAGCTCCTCCAGGCCCCCAAGCTATCAAGCCACAGAGCATTTTGCCCTTCCAGGAGTAAGTGAGTCTAGTGGGTAGACCAGAGAGCCAGGCGAGGGCTGGTGTCTATGGCCATGGGGGCTGGGTGTGTGTGGCTGCAGTTAATGATACTTGTGCATAAGGATGCCAGGAGGGCTCTCCAAGTCCGGGAGGCGGACTGCTCTTGGACTCTGAGGCCCCAGGGAGGTCACAACCATTTTGATAGTTATGGCAGTGTGACCTCTGAGAAGGTCACACATGAGGCTGCAAGGGCATCTCTAACTGTATCAGCCACGTGGTGTAGTTGAAAGAGCTTGAAGGTAGTCCGGTGAGGTTTGAATCCCAGCTCTACCATTTAGTACACACACCAGCTCAGGTAAAAGCACATCCCCACCTGCTCCCCACTGCCTCCTCTCTGACTCATCCAGAGGACCAAATGAGACAACATATGTTTAGTGTCTTGTTGGACCTGGTAGTTGGTCATCAACGCCGCTCTGCCAGACTGCTTTATAGACGGACATGCAGAAAGTAGAATAATAAGCATCCTTTCCCTTTTTTCCGTGCCTCAAGAGGGGTCTGTCCTTATATCCCAATCAAAATGATTTCCCAGCTCTCTCACGTCATCACCATTCCCTTTGGAAGTGCCTCTTTGTGTGATGAACTGATGGCCTGGTTACCCTTCCCAGACTGAGAGCTCTAGGAGGGACCTCAGCACAGCCCCTGGCCCCACGTGAGCACCAGCCCGTGAGCGAGCTAACAGGTGAAGCTGTCAGGTGCTGACGCTGTGCTTGGTGCTACCAGCATAACCCTGCCTTCACCTAATGCTCATGACAGCCCGGACAGGTAGGCAGAATAAAAGTTACCACTTCCGAGAGGTTTACTTTGTGCCAGGCACTGTTCTGGGACCGCTACAAATCTCAGCTCATTGAATCCTTCACAGACCTATCAGGTAGATATGTGCGCATCTGCGTTTTCTGCGCAGCTTAAACTTCTAGGACCCATATGTGCTCCAGAGGGGCCCTGCAGTGTGTTCACAGGGTCATGTGTGGTTTTTTTTTTTAAGATTTTATTTATTTATTTGACAGACACAGCAAAAGAGGGAACACAAGCAGGGGAGTGGGAGGGGGAGAAGCAGGCCTCCCACGGAGCAGGGAGCCCGATGCGGGGCTCAACCCCAGGACCCCGGGATCATGACCTGAGCCGAAGGCAGACGCTTAATGACTGAGCCACCAAGGCACCCCGGGTCATGTGTTTTGTAAAATTTGCAAAAAGAAGATAGGTTGAGATCTTTTACCTCAAAGATGACTTTACACACTGTAAAAGCTTCAGGCCCCACAGAATCTGGGGCCACCAAGTAGGTACTACTCTTCTCATTCCACAGATGAGAAAGCTGAGGCTCAAAAAGATTAAACCTGCCCAAAGACATTCAGAGCCAGGATTTGGATGCAGGCCTGCATTCCAACTCGGCCACAGACCTCCCAAGTCTAGGGAAAGGAGCCCTGGTCAGCAGAGACAGGTGTCTGCCCAAGGGCAGCTTAGCAGCTGCGGGTTCTGGGCAGAGTGGGGAGGGAGGAGGGGAGGAGGGAAAGAGAAGCTCTGATCTGAAGGGTCTCAAGTCCAGAGTCCAGAGTCCAGAGCCCAGAGCCCTGAGCCCTGAGCCCCAGCTACTTGGCATCAGAATCCTGGTTAATCTGACCATCTCCCTCCACCCACTCCCTCGTGACCCAAATCTACACGGTTTGCCTTTCAAACTCCTGAAAGCACCGAGTGCAAACTGCAATGAGCCAGCCCAGCTCACCCCAAATAAACCTTACTCTCTGTCCCCTTCCTGGGCCCCTCCATCCGGGGGCCGCCAGGGCCCCGCCTGTCTTTAATACCAAGCTAGGGCAAATAAGAGCTGGCACACTCTGCCCTAAGGGCAGCCCTCCCCTTGCTGTTTTGCAAAGGGCCGGTCTCAGCTGCCTGGCATTCAGTTACCTTCATTAGAATGGGCCCCGAGAGAGCTGGCAGGGCTCTGACCGCTCAGGGCAGATCCTATCACAGCAGGGATGGAAGACGAGAACAGAGCGAACAGATCAGTAACACAGCCGCCTTTCCCCAGGCCACTGAGAGGGAGAGGAGAGGGAGAGGGGTGGGTGGTGGCAGGAAGAGGGGAGCCGGGGGCCTGCCAGGCCCTCCCTGGCTCATGGCTGCTCTCAGTTCTGGAGTCTTCAGGGCGAAGAGCGAAGAGAGGTAGTACAGAGTCCATTCTGAGGGTGCATATCAGCCCCTGTGGGAAGACCTCCCAACTCCCTCACAGCCACTCCATCAGAGAAGGGACGCCAATCAGAGAGAGAAAGAGCAAGGCCGTGGGGAAGAGGGATTCAGGAAGAAGCACAGCCGGTATAAGGACACCTGGCCTGAACTCTCTCCGCAGACAAGAAAGTGACCTGTGGCCACAAGGACCGGGACAGCTGATGTCTGAAAACAATCTCTTAGACCAAAATGCAGAGATTGTAAGTGTACTTTCTTCCAGAAAACGAAAATGAGCTTTTCATTTCATTTTCATTCAAATGGAGAGACATTGGCATAACAGAAATGGAGCTTTCTAGTTTGAGGGTGGCGGGGTCCCCAGCAGCCGCTGTCCCCATTACGGACTTGTGGGGCAAAGGGATGCTAAGCTGCTGTGGCTCCCGCCCGGTTTCCGCCTTCTCAGCTACGGACTTAGGAATTTCTCCTAACCCCAGGGTGCATGGGTGCCCCCTGTGAGTGACTGGGGGTGGCGGTGGGGAGGGGCTTTCCTGCCCATCCCTAACCCACCAGCAGAGCTGAGGGTGGCTGGCGCTGGCATGGGCCACAGTCACCCAGGCAGGGACAGCGTGGGACAAGGGTAAAGCCCCAGCCAACCTTGCTACCTAGTGGTGGCGTGACCCCGGGAAAGCCTCTCAGCTTCTCTAAACATAATTTTCTCCGCCTGTAAAATGGACATAATGATAGTGGACAGTTATATAGACCTTACTGTGGCTAGCTACTAACCTCAGTGCTTTCTTAATCCTCGCAGCACTCGGGAGGGAGACATCACCGCCCCTGGCCCACAGGGGAAGTAATAGGCAGGGGGGACGCAACCAGAAGTGGCAGATATGGGATTCGATCCCAGGCTCCCGGACCCAGGGTGCATGTGCTTACCCATGACAGGACACCATACTTGTCCCCTTCATTGGGGACCCGCTGTTGTTAAGTATACCGGGTAAGCAATGCTTTTAATGAAAGGAGATCTGTTGGGGGCTGGGATTCTCCAGTGGTGGATTTTGATGCAGGGGAGGAGAGGAGAGGCCCAGAGCACAGGTCTGGGGCTTTCAGACCCATGCGGAGAGTCCACAGCGTGATGCCAGAAGTCTGGTCAGATGAGCTGGCTAAGGATGCAGATCCCTGGGTCTGCCCCAGATACAGAGTTGGTCCATGGGACCCAGGGATCTGCATCTCACACGGAAACACTGGCTGGGGTGAGGACTACCCTCAACGCCTTCCTAGCGACAGGCGTCCTGGCAGGCAGGGGAAGCAGGTTCCAGCCTGGCCCTGACTCACCCTTGGGCAAGCCCTGGACCCTCTGTGGCCTCTGTGTCCTGATCTATAAGATGAAAGTGTTGTTCCAGACAGTCTCCATGCTCTGCCTCTGTCACACCATCTGGGGGCGGGGGCCCTGGCTGAGAAGATCCGACTCACACACACAGCCCCCGTCTCTGCTCTCTGTAACCAGGCAGCGGTGCTGATGTTTCCCTTTGAATTCGGGCTCCCAGAGGGAGAAATAAAAATAAGATAACCATGACAATAACAGCTGTCAGGAGTGGGCCCACGTGGTGGGAAGAGAGCCACCCACGGTGGCCGGCGGAGCTAACTGCTGCTTGAGTCACCCAGGGAGGCTGGGAATACCCCTTGGGACGGAGCAGGTCTCCTCGAAGCCATCAAGCAAGCCCAGACAACAACTGAGCCCGGGCATCTGGCAGACGAGGGGAAAGGGCAAAGATACGCCTCTGTTGCCCCTGGCCCCTCTGGCCCTGGGGGGCGGGGATCGGGGTGTTCCTGCCGCAGGGGCACGTCCCATGCCTGGGCTGGCTGGGAACCCGGGCCTCCTGTGTCCCTGTCGCACGAGGCTGCGAGTCCTCTGCAACCCCAATGAACTCTGACCTAGCGCCCACCACATGCCAGGCGCTGCCCGGGGCGCTGTCACCTTCATCTACTCAGTCCGTTCACGGGCCCAGAGCAGGGGAGTGCTGTTGTGCCCACTCTACAGATCGGGCAACCGAGGCCCAGAGAGGCAGAAGGCTCCGTGTGAGGGGCACAGCGGACAAGTGGCAGGGCTGGGGCTCACACCCAGCCTGCCCCCCGGATCCCTCCTTCGCTCTCCATTCAGCGAAGCTGCCTCTCAGCCGGTGGGGATTACAGCGCGGACCAGAGCTCGGCTGCGTACGATGTGTTAATGCCTCCTGGCTTGGGTGGATTGAGCTTTACTGGCCCCGGGGACAGTTTGCTGGAGTCCTGGGCCTGCGGCCAGCAAAGTAAGAGCAGAGCAGGGGCGGCCTCTGCGGTTTTGGTGTGAGGACCAAGGCTGACGGGTAGGCTTAGGAAGGGGAATTTCCGAGGAGATGGTGTGGAGGTGGTGACTCTAAGAGCCCAGACACCGGCTGGCCTTCGGTGTCAGGAAGCGGAGTCCTGGGTCGGGCTTTGCCACCATCAGGCTCAGACCGTGGGACAGCGCCTTGTTCTCCCTGTGCCTCGCTGGGGCGGTTCCAAAGCTCAAATGCTTCCCTGCACATTCCAAGCAGACACTCCTCACTCTCTGTGACCTTCATCCATCCAGGCGCTGGCCAGCAGCCCCCCTAACCTTACCCTTTCCTCTCACCAAGGCTTGCTCACAAACACAAGCAAGAAAATAGGGCCCAGCAGTATGACCAGGAGCCATGATTCCCAAACCTCTCTGCCGTTAAGATCACCAGTGGAGCTTTTCAAACTCCCCACGTCCAGGCCAAACTTCAAACCAATGAAATCTGGGTCCAGGCATCAGTGTTTTTTTTTTTAAGTTTCCCAGCTGAGTCCAATGTGCAGCCTCGGTCAAGACCCAGTGAGCTGCAAGAATGTGGCTCAAACTCTCCAGAGCACGCGAACAAGTCACCTGGGATCTTGCAGGTCCTGGTTCAGCTCCTGATTCCGTAGTTCTAACAAGCTCCCAGGGGATATCCATGGACCACACTTCGAATAGGCAGGATCTAGAATGTTGGTAACAACAGTTCCTATAGTACACTCCCAAGGGGGGAGAAAGGGTTCCCTGGCCGAGTCCTATCACCCTCTTGGACAGTCCTGAGGGATGTTAGCAGATTAAACTCTGAGGAGTCCTGCACCCATTTATGTGCGTTTGACCATCTGGCGTATGGCAGTGCTTGGCCCGCTGGTGCTAGTCCTTATCTTTCAGTGCACTTGAGGGATCAGCTGAGGGGTCTGTGGGGAGGATGGAGGTGTGGACAGGGGGCCAGGCCTTTGTGGGGGGAAGGAGCTTTTCTGCTTCACCTGTGCACCCGCTCCTCTGTGGCAAATGCCCTTAAAGGTATTTATCAGAGGAGGGGATGAGCGGGGGCTGTGGGGCTGTGGGTAGTGGGGGCTGTGAACTTGGTGGGGCTCTGCATGGGATGGGGGGCGGTGGGTAGGGTCCTCGGGAGGAGGGGGTCCATGGATGATGAGATCTATGGGTAGGGAGGGGTCCGTGGACAGGGGGGGTCTATACGGGGGTGTGGGTAGGGGGACATGGGTTCGGGGGGCTATGTGTGTGAGTGGTGGTGGGTGAGGGGCTGAGGGCTTAGCATGTGACCCAGCCAGTGTTCACAGCAGTGTTGTTCTTTACTAGTCGCGTGTGGTAACTCCTGTGAAGTGATTAAAAACATACACGCAATTTTGTTTCTGTGAAAAACCAGTCCCAGGGAGAAAGCCACCTGCCACCGCCAGTCATTGAAGGCAAGAGGAAATGAAGAGTTCCAAGAAATTAATGGTTCTCTGCCAGAAAATAGAAGTGAAGTAGTAATATTTATAGCCACCACCGTTTCTAGCGCTCTGCCCCACTGTCGGGCTCCAGCACATCCTGAGTCATGCCAAAGGCTTCTACTTTATCTCCTTGAATCCTCACAACGAGCCCGAGGAGGGCACCCAGACAAGGAAACTGAGGCTCTGAGAGGTATGTGACTTGCCCGAAGTCTTACTAGGAAAGGGTGGAGCCGTGATGCAGACCGGGGTCTTTCTGACCCTGACGTCACGCGCTCCATGTGAAGGTCAGCTGCTTCCTCCCAAGGACAGCTGCGGCTGACCACTCACCACCAGCTGGGTCCTGAGTTAAGCATTTTAAATGTCTCCAGTGCGCTCGCTTCTCCACCAGACAGGGGTCCTAGGGGAGAGAGCAGCATCGGCGGAGGCCTGGAATGAGGAAGGGCAGGCCCGTGTTCAGGAATTCCTGAGTAAGCCAGGCAAACATAAGAGGAGAAGCTGCAGCAAGTTCTGGGTCAAAGTGACGTGCATTCACTGAGTCCGCAAACATTCACAGGACTAGTACGTGTCGGACGCTGGGGTCAGAGGTGAGTGAGACATAGCTCCTGGACTCCTGAAGCTCAGAATCTAGTGGTAAAGAAAATAACTCACAGGGAAGTATTTTATTCTCATTTTACAAACGGGGATGTTGGCCCAGAGAGGTCAAGTGATTTGCCCAGGATGACAAGGCTCACCCATCTCAGAGGCAGGGCTCCACTTCTGGGGCACTTGCACGGCTGGAGGGTACTACTGCTGTCAGCTGGCTGAGGGGAAAAGGGACTTGGAGGAGGGTAGGACTGGAGAGGTGACCCAGAGGAAGGATGCAGGAGATACCAGAGGTGGCAGATAGGAGACAGGAAGTCAACCGAGGCTGTTGCAACTGTCACACAATCATGTTGAAAGATAGAATCAGGACTGTCACGTTCAGCTGCACAGGTTGTGCACTGTACAACTCCCAGATTGCCATTCCCATGGACTGTGATGAGATTAGTGCCCCTTGAAATTGTGTAGCACAATGACCCCAGCTAGTAGATAGAGGGACCAGATTCACACATGCCTACATATGTGGCCACAAGCTTTTCGGTCCCTGTGTAATAGTTGCTGACCAAACCCTACACTTTTATCACACAGCCACAGTCTGCTTCCTCTGGGGGAGAAGTGGCAGCTACCCCACAAAGATGTTTCACACCACACCTTGAGCTACCCACAGAGCCAGTCACTTCCACATATCTGTAACAAAGATATTGGTGCACGAAGGGTTCTAAGAGCAAAGAAATTTGGCAAACTGCCTACACCTTCCTGCTGGGGGTCTTAGAGGCACACAGGAGCATTTTAGAGGCTTCCAGAAGTCCTGCAGCCAAGAAGCCGGTTCATCTTCCTGGAAGCATTTCCCAGACTCCCTTGCAGAGAAGGAACACCTTGGAATGCCCCAGGCACAGCACCACACTGGGAAGCTCTGTGACACCTGGCTCTGCACACTGGTGGCCTGAGACCCTGGGCAAGCAGCTTCACTGTTGTGTGAGCCTCAGCTTCCTCATCAGTAAAATGGGTATAAGAGTACCTACCTGGCAGGAGTGGTCTAAGTGGGCAGAGCAGGGTGGGGTGGTGATTAGAGATGAGATGGGTCAAGTGCCTGTGCTTGGGTGACACTCCGTCTGTCCCTCCCCCACCCAGCCCTTGGGTCGGGCTCCTGCTGGAACCCGGGTCCAATTGGGAGGCCTCCTGGGCTGGACTGGAGATAGCAGAAAACCGGGAGAGCGGGGACAGTGAGGGACAGAGTCAGAAAGAGACACACATAGAGAAGCAGAGAGAGCAGGGAGAGCAAAGGCACAGCCCCAGGAAAAGACAAGTCGGGAGAGTCCAGGCAGAGTGTGGCCACCTGTGGGAGGCCACGCCCTGCCCTGTCCGCCTCCCGCCGAAGGGCTGCTGACCCCACGTTCCCTCTGGGTCTGTGGTCTGCGCTGACGACAGCAGGATGGTCTCTCCTCCGCCTTATCCCTCCTGCAAGGGGACTGGGGTGGGGGAAGTACAGGCAGGAGAGGGGGGTATTCAATCTATGAGATGTGACTCATAGGAGCTCCTCAGGGAGGGGGTGAGGGTGGCGGCCCAGAGCGAGGGACCCCTCCAGCAGTGGTGCGAGCATGGCCTGCTCGTCCTGCCCTTCCCAGAGATGTGAGCTCCTGATTCCAGGAAGGCCCTCATTCAGCCAGTCAACAAACACAATCAAGTAACTCGATCAGGCCCAGGACTGGGCGGGGCAGAGCAATCAATGTGGCTGGTCCCTACCCCTGGGGACCCTGCCAGCTAGACTCAGGGAAACCTGGGAACTAGCATGTCCTTGTTTTCGGTGAACTGCTCGTCTCTACCATCAACCAGAGCAAAATGCTTTTTCACCAAATCTAGATTAGGCTTCTCTTCTTCCCCCCAGGTCTGTGAAACTTTGGCCCACCCTTGCCTGAGCCCACACACAGCCCCTTCTTAACAGCCTTCCCTTGCATAGTTGGCCTCAGGCTAAAACATTCCTGGACCTACTCTGAGGACCTCTCAGCCCCAGGGTCACACTGCCAAATGCCTGGTTCTTTCTGGCTTGGCTTACTCCCCCCTGTAAAGAAAACTCCTTCTCCTTCACCCTGGGGATGCTTGCAGATTTCTCCCTAGTGCAGGGGCCCCTCCTTCTGTTTCAATAGTTCCTTCCCCCTCCTTGGAATAATTGTTTCAAATAGTTGTTCCTTATTTCTTCTTTTTTTTTTTTTTAAGAGAGAGAGAGAGAGAGAGTACTAGCAGGGGTGAGGGGCAGAAGGAGAGAGAGAATCTTGAGCAGGCTTCACGTCCAGGGCGGAGCCAGATGCGGGGCTGGATCTCATGACCCTGAGATCCTGACTTGAGCAGAAATAGAGTTGGACGCTTAACCGACTGAGCCAAAGTGCCCCCCAACACCTTTTATTTTTAGAGATAGAAGTTTATTGAATACATTGCAAGAGAGCAGTGGGGCAGGACAGAAAAGTCGCTCCTTACTGAATCTGAACTTATTTCTTGGTTTTTTGGATGCCTGTGAAATTATTTATAATAAGACATTCCAATCGAACTAATCTAAAAATAAACCATACAGAAAAGGAGGTAAGTCATTACATTGAATGTTATTGATTCACCATTAGCTCTAAATTTTCTAACTACCAAGACAAAAAAGGAAAAGCCAGGAATCACACTACAGTTTATCATCTGATGAGACAAGAAAAATCATTTCATCAGGGAAGACTGTTTTTCCGGTGCAAAATCCTAAAAAGCAGGTTTTGGATTAAAGGTACAAAATGGCAAATCGGATAAGGTTCCTAACAGCAATTGGAACGAAGTTGAAGAAATATTGTTTAGGGTTGACTTACACTAAGCCAAGGGAATAAGAACAAACTCTAGGTCCATGAAGAGGTTTTCCAAGAAGGTAAGAAGTAACCGTGCTTTCTGACGGGGAACTCCACGCCAGGGATGAAACCTCTAAAGGAATGGGGATTAGTGTGTCCTCAGGATGCCTTTCTCTCGTGTCACTGAGCTGAGCCTGGAGATTACCCTCCTTGGAGGGAGGGACAGTCACCTGCCGAGCATCAGCTCATGCTTGCTGCCACAGATAAAGGTCTTTACGTGCCTTTATCTGGGTGTCAGCCCTCCCACCCATCTCCAGGGATCCTTTCAGCCTGGATTAAAAATTCCCTTGAGGAGAGCAAGAATATTCCATCACAGCACAGGAAGAAGACCAGGCCGCTGTGGTAAAGGCAGGTGCTCTGAAATGGGTTCTGGATGTAAAGTCACAGCACCAGAATTGAGAAGATGCTTAACTGCCCAGGCCCTGTGGTCAAAGGGGGCCCCTCTGGCCAACTAGATAGATACAGTGAGTGTGGGCTTGTTCAGTGCTCCTCCTACCCATCCATCCTGTGCTGATCATCAAAAAGGCTTGGGGAGAACTGTCAACTAGCCTGAGACTCCCAACGCGTCCACAGAGCCCACAGAGCCTTTCCATCTCAAGAATCACACTTGATGATGTGTCATATTAATTTCAGTCATTTTCTTTGTCCTGGTCAGGAAGCAGAGTGCAGCAATGATCAGGATGGGAACAGTGATTTCTCTCTCCTATACTATGTTCAAGCGTTTACCCTTAGGCTCAGCAGGCATGGTTTTCATGGCACAAGGGTCTGACACAGGGTGGGCCCAAATTTGGGGATACCCCTAGGGGCTGAATCTCCTAGTTGTGTAGAAGCCTGGTTATGGGATGCAGGTGTGAAAGAGGCCTGGGACATTGACATCGCTTGTCAGCACCCTCTCAGCAGCCCTGGGGCGAAAGGTATTCAATCTATGAGATGTGACTCATAATCTATGCACTGTGAATTGAGAGATTCTAGCATTTTCTAGGCACTGAATCATTCTCCAGGGATTCTCATTTCTCATTTTAACAATAATCCTATGAAGAAGACACCAGTTACAAGTGGGAGAGGTGGAAGTGACAGGGTCAGGATTCAAGTCCAGGACCTCAGACCCCAAAGCCCATGTTCTCCCCAAGTTTAAACTAACGTTGGCCTCCAGGGCTGGTCAGGTATGCTGCTACCTGCCTGTTCCCCAAACCAGAGCTCAGAAACCACTCCGCAGTGCCTCCCTAATCCCAGCCAGGTCAGCGGTCCCGTCCTGCCCTGGGGACCTCTGGCAGACCCAGCATCCCCAAGGCGTCTGCCTTAAGGAGAAGATGCAGAGAGAAAACACAGCCGTGACAGCACAGTTCCTGGCTGAGACTCTGTGCTGTCTGTCACCGTAGCAGAAATGCGGAGACAGAAAGCCAGGGGGCCTCAGCACATGCGGAGGGGACAGGTGACAGTTCTGGCTAGCAAGAACGGCTGCCGGCAGAGGGGGAGGGGAGGGGAGAGGAGGCAATGGAGGGACGCCCGGGCTCTTTCGGCAGCTTCCCAGGGCATCTAAGGGGAAGGCTGGGGGGCGGGGGGGAAGGACCCACGAGTTACCAAAGGCACTGCTGGTGTGATCCCCGACCAGCAGCGTCCCCAGCACCTGGTTGCCTGTAGGAAATGCAGAATCAGGTCAAGCCCAGACCTCCTGAATCAGAGGCCGCTTTTGGTGAAGCCCCCAAGCGATTCCCACTCACAGTAAAGCATCAGAGCTCAGGTGTAGAGGCAGCAACCTCATCTCCCTTTCAGCTCCCGTCTAAGCCCCTGGAAGCACTGAGGCCGAGTGTGATTCTACAGCCTTTGAGCTGGAGGCGACAGCCCCCAACCGCTCCCGGGCGGGAGGACGCCCAGCCCATCCCTCGAGGGCACGGCTGAGATGCGTCCAGCCACCCACCCAAGCGGCAAGCACGCACACCAGCTTCTCCGTGCCAGGCACTGTGCTTGGCGTGGCGGGCACCGTCGTGGAGACCCAGCCTGGCGGGGGAGAGGGGGACACAGACAAGACACACACAGGACTGGGAGGGGTAGCAGAAAAAGCGAGATGAGAAACGGTGCAGAGGAGCTTTGAGGAAAGGGGACATGGAGTCAAGTGGAGCTCCCCCCCACGTCCCCCATGGGCATTATTATATTACATTAGCTGCATGCGAGGGGAAACATCTGGGAGGGGGTGCAGCCCTGGTGCTGCGGGGGTGGGGGCTTGTCCTGGAGGGGGCAAGAGGGCCTGGGACCCAGGGCTCAGGCACGGGACTGGCCTTTGTCAAGCAGGGTCACGTCATCCGCCATCCCAGGAGGGCACTGTGTGTGGGTGCAGCTGGAGGCAGTTGGTGGCTTTGGGAGACGGAGGGGAAGGAAAGGAAAGGAAATTCTCTGTGTCACCTGTGTTCTCAAGGATTCCCCTCAGGGAGCTGAGCCATACTGAGAGGACAATCAAAACCACCACCTACGGGCACCTGGGTGGCTCAGTAGTTGGAGCGTCTGCCTTCAGGTCAGGTCATGATCTCAGGGTCCTGGGATCGAGCCCCACATCGGGCTCCCTGCTCAACGGGAGTCTGCTTCTCCCTCTCCCTCTGTCCCTCCATCCCACTCATGCTCTCTCTCTCAAATGAATAATAAAATCTTAAAAAAAAAAAAAAAAAGAAAACCTCCCACTTACTGGGGGCCCTGTTCTCTTCAGGACCCTTTAGAAACATTATTTCATGTCATTCTCACCATACCCCTGCAAGTGAGGCATCACTTCCCTGAGGTTACACAGGTGGAAATGAAGAAGGCTCAGAGAAGTGAAGCAACTCGCCCAATGACACACAGAGAAAGTGGGCGAGTGGAATTCGCATTCCACTCCTGACTCCTGACTCCTCCTGACTCGAACCTGAGCTCGTCCCAGGGTTCGGAGCAGCCTGGGTGACGATTAGCAGTGCCTGGTGATGATCTGGCCAAAAGGGCTCTTTGCAAGTTAGGGCAGCCCCCAGACAAAGGGGGCTTGAACCAACCCTCCTTGAGGCCAGCCGTGAGAAGAGGCAAAATCATGTCATCCACAGATCCTGTCCAGGGAGCCCCTCCCTGGCCCCAAATTTCCCTGTTTCTCACCATCCTCAGCCAAGACCAGTTTTATTGTTAAAATGGACATTGCTTTTATTTTATTATAATAAAACAGCAATAAGGGGCACCTGGGTGGCTCAGTCTGTTAAACATCTGCCTTCATCCCAGGTCATGATTCCAGAGTCCTGGGATCAAGCCCTGCGACAGCAGGGAGCCTGCTTCTCCCTCCCCGTCTACCTTCCCCCCACTGTGCTTTCTCTCTTGCTCTCTCTCAAATAAATAAATAAAATCTTTAAAAAGAATACAACAGCAATAACAGTAATATCTTACATAAAGTGGCCATACTTCTGAGGTATGAATGAGCCTGTTACAGGAGCAGGACTCAAATGAACAACCTGTAAAGTAAAACTATTTTATTTATTTATTTTTAAAGATTTTATTTATTTGACAGAGAGAGCACAAGCAGAGGGAGAGAGAGGGAGAAGCAGGTTCCCTGCTGAGCAAGGAGCCCGATGTGGGACTCGATCCCAGGACCCTGGGATCATGACCTGAGGCGAAGGCAGCCGCTTAACTGACAGCCACCCAGGCGTCCCAAGTAAAACTATTTTAAAAGTCTTCTTTCTTATCTTGAAAATGTATGTGAATGACGTACCAAGCCTGTTTTGATGTTTGACAAGGTTTTCCCTGATTCTTGCAGCGCGGTTGGTGTCCCGGGAAGATGCCCTTCAGGGCTTGGAGCACAGCTGAGATCCCCCAGACATGGGTGCCTTGGGAAATGCCATGCACAGCCTCCTAGGGGCTTACACCTCTTTCCCACATTAGCTTATATAATCCCCAGAAGGACCCATGAGATTCTTTCACCAGCCCAATTTTACAGTCTTCTCTTCCCCACAGCACCCAGGCCTGCTGCCTCCTCCCGGTTCTGGGGTCAGGTGCCAAGGGGCGGACACTCTGCCCCGCAGACCAGCCCTTCTGCCCCCCGTGGTGCTCCCCCATCTTCTCTACACCCCACTGGCTGGCTGCTTTACAACTGGGAAAACTGAGGCCCGTTGAGTGGGCACCAAGGATAGGCACTTTAAATGCATATGGAGCAGAGAAAGAAACCCAGTAGAACTCCTCTCCTCCACCCCATTTTAATTAGGATTTAAATTGCACTAACCCACAGGGCTGGATAACCAATATGGGCAAATGCAAATTGAGTGCATTCTTCGGAACAACTGGTTTGACTTTATAAAAAATGTCAATGTCATTAAAGGTCCAAAAAAAAAAAAAGGAAAAGCTATTTACGGCCATACCACCCTGAACGTGCCCGATCTCCTCTGATCTTGGAAGCTAAGCAGGGTCAGGCCTGGTTAGTACTTGGAAGGGAAGAAAAGAAAGGCTGGTGAACTATTCTAGATTAACAGAGACTGAAGAGACAGGACAACTATATGTAATGCGTGATCCTGGATTACACCTGAGATCAAAAAGAAAAGCTACAAAAATATCCGGAAAACTTGAATATGGAATTTATATTAGATAATATATGGCATCCATGTGAAATTCCCCCACAGGTGATAACCAGTGCTGTGGTTATGTCGAGGATATCCTTGCTCTTAGGAATGGTCAAGTATTTAAGGATGAAGTATCACAATGTCTGCAACTAACTTTTTTTTTTAAGATTTTATTTATTTATTTGGCAGAGAGAGAGAGCACAAGCAGGGGGAGCAGCAGGCAGAGGGAGAGGGAGAAGCAGGCTCCCCACTGAGCAGGGAGCTTGATGCGGGGCTTGATCCCACGACCCTGAGATCATGACCTGAGCTGAAGGCAGATGCTTAACCCACTGAGCCACCCAGGTGCCTCTGCAACTAATTTTCAAACAGCCCAGCAATACATGAATAAAGTACATATAGGCACCCAGGAGCAGGGAACGCAAACGTTCACAACATGGTAACGACTGGCGAATCTAGGGAGCTGGAGAGATGGGTATTCAATGGCACTACTCTTAACTTCTTTCCTGAAGTTGAAAACCTTGGAGATAAAAAGTCGGAGGAAAAGTACATTTGCGAGGTCTTTGTTAAGGCAATCTAGTCTCCATTCTCGAACCTTTTGCAGCAGGAGCCTGAGCTCTCAGGTTTCTCCATGGGGTGGCAGATGAGGAAGCCTCTAACGAGATTCCTGGTTAGGCTCTGAACATGGCGGGCCCCCGCCCCGCTGACCCAGAGTCCCCCGAGGGCCCTTGCAGGGCCTCTCTCGGAAAAGCAAAGTCATGGCTCACTGGACTCCAAGAATGCTCCCTCCCCGTGCCTGAGCCCCCAGGCAGCCTGGTTCTGTGGAGGACACACAGACAGCTCAGAGCAGGGCCCCGCAATCCCAAACCAGTATCCCCAGAGGTGGCCACCTGGGAAAGGGCAGCCAACATTTGTTGAGCCCACGTACTGCCCCACCGTCCACTGTCCCAATCTAAAGACTCTTCCCCCGCAACTCCACCTCTGCACTCTCCGTCCTTGGGGAGAGAAGTGTGAATGTGAACTGACCAGGATCCAGGATGTTATAGGATCAAGGTTTCATGGAATCGCCTGAGGAGATTTTAAAAAGGCAACACCCTCAAGGGTCTGTGTTGACTGGTCTGAGGGACAGCCTGGGCATCCAGAATCTTAAAAGCTCCCGGGCAATTATAATATGCAGCAAATTTTGAGAACTCCTGATTTAGTAGACACTTGGTTTTCTAATTTGGGTGTGCATTAGAATTACTTGGGGAACTTGTAAACATAGACAAGTGGACCCCTCCCCGGACTGATTAAATCAGGACCTCTGGGAGGTGAGTCTTTTGTATCTTTTGAAAGCCCCTACATGAATCCAGTGTGCAGCCAGGGTTGAGAACCACTAATTTAGACCGGGCTGCTTCTGAGATCTAACATCTGTCCTTATGCGATTGTGTGTGTGTGTCTTCCCACAGTTACCTGTGTCAAAAATCTACTCATCAATGTGAGAACCAGCAGGCTGGGACAGCTGCTTCAAAGGAGAATGGGAGAGATCCAAGGGTGTCTAGTCAATGAAAGAAATAATGCTGAAATTAAATCACAAAGTCAGATGCAAAACTGGTTCATCTCCTCCAGGGTAATAATCCAACCAAACCCTCTCAAGATGGGATGTAAGTGGCCACTCTCCCAAGTTTGCTCAGGTGCTGTGAGTCCAGGTTCTAAAGGGAAGTGTGAACCTGAGCAGCAAGGCGGGGGGAGGCAGAAGGTGGAACCCTGGATATTCTGGGAAGCCAGCGCTCCTGGCTGGCTCAGCCCAGCCTTCCTAGGGCAGGGATGGCCGGGGGTGGGGGCAGAAGGTCAGGGACAGGCGGTCCAAGGCAGACCAGAGTGAGGGGACAAACAAAAGGGCCTTCAGCATCTCCTCTGCTTCTATACCAGCCACTTCTGCTCTAAGCAGAGTTCAGGTGTTTCCCTGAGATATGCCTCAAGGATCTTTTATTCTTACAGAAACTGTGGGGCTTGGGAGAAGCAAATTATTCTTTCCTTTAAGAGGAGGGAGGTATTGGAACATAGAGAAAACACTGTGGCCATACGAAGCAGAAAGGATCATGTAAGGGCACCCCCCCCGGCGAGCCGTTGGGCCCCCTCCCGCCTCACCACATCAGCGCGCACGACGCCGCCTCCCACACCGCCACCGGCACGGCTGAATCAGAGCGCTGTTTCTCAGAACAAATATTTTTAGAATTTAAAAGTGCCATTGTCACAGGAGGTTTTAGAAACACTTGCTTCAGGATGGATGAAGTTAAGCAAGGATACACTTGGGCCTTCAGGCCTTAAGCTCCCCGGGGCTGGTCCTAGAGAACCATAGGGCAGCTTTTTAACAGGTGTCCTGACAAGACGGAGGCTTGGCAAAGCTCCTTCCGCCTATGAGCAGAAGAGCCAGTCTGGGCCTGGGCTTACGGTCTGGGGACCCCGTAAACCCCCTTTGTTTCCCCACCAGGGGACCGCTGTAGCATAACCTAGCCTTAAGGAGCTTCTGATTCCCATGAGGTGAGGTGAGGTGGGTGGGTGGATCCCTACCTCACTCCATAAGGGGCTGACGGGAAACAAGGAAGGCTGGATCCCTACCTCACTCCAGACATCAGAATTAATTCCATGGATCAAAACTTTAAAGATAAAAACTGAATACATGAAGTAAAAACAAAGTAGAATCGGGGCGCCTGGGTGGCTCAGTCAGTTAGGCATCCAACGCTTGATTTCAGCTCAGATCATGAGATTGAGCACCGCCTCAGGCTCCACACTGAGCAGAGAGTCGGCTTGAGATTCTGTCTCTCCCTCTTCCCCTCTCCTACCACCTGCGCATGTGCACACACTCTCTCTCAAAAAAAAAATTTTTTTTTTAAATAAAATAGAATAGGGGCGCCTGGGTGGCTCAGTTGGTTAAGCGACTGCCTTCGGCTCAAGTCATGATCCTGGAGTCCCAGGATCAGAGTCCTGAGTGGGGCTCCCTGCTCAGCGGGGAGTCTGCTTCTCCCTCTGACTCTCCCCCTCGCATGTGCTCTCTCTCTCTCTCTCATTCTCCCTCTCTCAAATAAATAAATAAAATCTCTAAAAAAAATAAAAAAAATTAAAAAGTAGAATAGTTCCACAGTCTTGGGTAGGAAAGCCTTTCTAAGCATCACACCAAAAGCCAAAGCCATAACGGAAAAGATGGATGAGTTAGGTATAAGAGAATTATAAATCCGTTGTCATAAACAAAGTTAAAAACAAATGACAAGCTGAAACAGTAGTTGTAATGTATGTCCAAAAATGTAACATTTCTAGTTTTTATAAATCAATGAGAATTAATACATACATAGAAACTACGATAAAGAATGTGGGCAGGTAATTAATGAACAAAGAACTCCAATAAATGTAATTGAAGAAGTTCAACTATATTTTTATTTATTTGTTTATTTATTATTTTTAAGTTTATTTATTATTTTTAAGGTTCGAACTCACAACCCTGAGATCAAGGGTCACACGCTATACCAACTGAGCCAGCCAGGTGCCCCAAGTTCAAGTGTATTTTAATTCAAAAGAGCAATCCTAATCTTGTTAGCCTCTCACATGAGAAAGATTTGAGAAATCAGTTAACACCCAGTATCAAAAGGGTAGTTGGACTCTGATGCAATCCTGATGGGACAGTAAATGAAACAACTCTTCTGGAAAGGAATTTGGCAGTTGTATGGGAAATTTTAAGATTAGCACCCTTTTGATAAAATAGTTTCCACTCTGGGGCACCTGGGAGGCTCAGTCTGTTAAGTGTCCGACTCTTGATTTCAGCTCAGGTCATGATCTTGGGGTTGTGGGATCGAGCCCTGCATTGGGCTCTGTGCTCAGCGGGGAGTCTGCTGGAGATTCTGTTTCTCCTTCCGCCCCTCCCCCCGGCTTGTGTGCTCACGAGGACATGCCCTCTCTCTCTCTCAAATAAATAAATAAATCTTTAAAAAAATTAGTATCCACTTACCAGATTTCTGTAAAGGGCAGAGAGTAAATATTTTAGGCTTTGTGGGCCATAAAATTCTGTGGCAGCCATTCAACTCTGCCATTGTGATGTGAAAGAACCACAGACAAGAGGTGAGCAAATGGGGATGAATATGTTCTAATAAAACTTTATTTACAAAAACAGCCTGCTAGATTTGGCCCATAGGCACTGTAGTCTGCCAACCTCAGACTTACTCTAAAGCAGTGATTGCTGCTGTGGGGAACTGTTTAGCTACAAGAATGATGATTACATTGCATTTGTTAAACCCCCAAATTAGGTTAATATATGTATATATATGCCCAACAATAAAGAACTGGTAAATAAATTTGGTTGTCTTTGTGTAATGAAATATATGTAGCTATTTAAATTTATGCAGAAAAGTAATATAGTTATGTTGTTATATAGGATAAGGTTGAGAAATAGTATGTAAGTGAGCTATTAGAACTAATAAGGGTAAGGTTTAGTAAGGTTGTCATGACAAAATCCACACCAAAAACCAAAAGCTGTCCTAAACACTAGCCATAACCAACTGGGAAATATCATGGCACAAAGATTCTACACATAACAGGAATAGAGACTCTAAAATATAGTCACCCTATGAAGAAAAATGTGCAGAACCTATTTGAGAAGATCATAAAGTTTTTCTGAAGGGCCTAAAAGAAAGCCAGAATAAATACAGAGATACACTAAGTTCCTGGATGAGAGAATTCCATATTATAAAGAAGCCAATTCCCTTCAATTGATGAACACATTCCAAACAAAATCTCTAGCAGGGTTTTTAACAGATTTTGACAAAAAAGAGTATTCTGGAAGAGAAAATATGTAAGCATAACAAAAATGGTTTTTAAATAAAGAAGGATGAAGGAGATTGTCTCTAGCAGATATCAAACTATAAAGCAAGAGTAGATGAGACTGGTTTTGGCTCAGAAATAAGACAAATAGATCAATAGAACAGACCAGAGTCCAGAAAGAAACCGTGATCATAAGGAAATTTAGCATACGAGAAAGGGATGAAATTCCAAATGAGTGGGGAAAGTGGGATTATCCGACAGGAGGCGCTTGGACAGCTGGAAACATTTGGAAGATAATAATGCCAGATGAATATATCCTTACCAAAACCAAAAATAAGCTGCAGGTGATCAAAGAGTTATAAGCATAACATGTTTTGTCTAAAAGTATTGGAAAAAAATATATAAGGGGATATGTTTATAGCCTTGAGATAAAGAAGCATAAAATGTAAATGGCATAAAAGGACAGGTAAGGATTACTTAAGAATTTTTAAAATTCTATACAATAAAAGACACCAAAAACAAGACTAAAATACAAGCAAAATACATAAAGATTGACAGAATGTATATAGATGTCTTATAAATCAATAAGGAAAAGACAACCTACCCAAAGGAAAATGAGCAAAGACTGTGAAGAGGTAATTCCCCAAAGAAGAAATCCAAAGGGCCAGTGATGGGCACGCTCACATACTGTTGGAGGATACATCCGTACCGCCTTTTGAGAAGAAAAATTTGGACACATCTATTAAAAAAAAAAAGTCTGCATACCCTTTGATACAGCATTTTTAGATTTCTAATCCTAGAAATACTTAGAGAAACACTCTATGCAGAGTGAATAAGGATGTGCTGGTTGTGGAGACACGGTCAGCTCGAGCGAGCCCTGCCACCACGGGGTGAAAATGGTGTCACTGGGGAGGGAAATTAGAGCCATGGTGGAGGCTGAGGTTAAGGCCTGGGGGCTCAAGGAAGCTCAGTGCAGGTCCTCCTCCAGGCTGGGGCAGAGGGAACCAGGGGAGGCTTCCTAGAGGAGGTGTGAGTTTTAGTGATGAGCAGAAATTAGCCCAGGGACAGTGGGTGGGAGGATATTCCAGGAGAAAGACAAAACTTGTGCAAAGTCTGGGAGGCAAGAGAGAACTTGGCCTTTTCATACAATGAAGAACAGCTGGGTGTCGCCCATCTCGGGGTGGTGAGAGGTGAGGCTGGAGAAGTTGGGGGGAGCTGTTTTTATCCCACTGGTGATGGGTCACAAAAGGGAGAGCCAGAGCAGCTCCTTAGGAAGATGCTAGGCCCTGGGCTAAGGGTCTAGAGAGGGGAGGGCTGGGGCCAGGGAGGAGAGCTGTAGGCAGCAGTGGGGGGAGGACAAGGGGGTGAGTGGGGATCAGGGGACTCGAAGCTGGCTGGCTGTGGGGGCGTCAAGAATGACTTCCTCGCTTGGGGGCGGATTGGCAGGTGACATCACTGGCTGACATGGTAGTCTTCATAGGAGGAGCAGACTGCTTGACGCCCCGGTCATTGTGTGGGGTTCCCCACGAACCGGCCCATGAGGGAGAATGACCAAGGGCCCGGGCTCTCACAGCTTTCACGTCACCATCCCCTCGCCTCTCAGGCCTAAGGTGGGGGGGCTCTCCACCTGCCTACGCCCTCTCCCCATCCAGACCCCTACACTATAGAGACTGAGGGCTGCAAAAAAGGGAGGACAAGGGGGAGCCCGCTGAGCAGGCCCGCCTTGGGAGGGACTCCCAGGGCGCCTCCTAAGACCCCAGCCAAGGGACACCCATCCATGGACGCCAGGGACACCCAGCATCCCCTCCGACCACATTCGAATCCCCCCACACCAGGGACCTTGCTCGGCAGTTGGGTTTACCAAGTCCTCAGCAACGCTCTCTGGTGCCACAGGCTCTGAGGACATTTGCAGGGTGACATCCAGTAAGTTCTAGAAATGATATAGCACAGGGGACACGCACCCAGGAGGGACTCACGTGGGCCCACAAGTCCGAACAGCAGGCTGAGAGGCGCGGGCGGGAGGTTGAGGCACAGGGCGCCTATGGCAACCCCGCCCTAAAGTGGTTCAGCATTTTAACTAGGACCCTCATCAGGTGGTGAGGCCAGAGGTCCCCACCCCAGGCTGAGGGGAGGAGGGGAGCTCCTGCTTTCCTATCAATGTGTCCCCCCAACAGGGTCCCCAAACCACCCTTGGCATTTTTGTCTCCGGCAGCACTTTGGAAGCCCGAGGGATCCAGGTTCTGGTTGGTCTCAAGCTGACCCCTAGGGGACAGCTGGGACACCGCGGGGTGCTGAGGACCCGGTCTTTAGGATTAAGACCTGCCCAAACTGGCCCCCTCAGCTCCTCCAAACTGAGGAGCTGTGGGCGTTTAGCCAAATGGAGCCCAGAGCTCCATATTCCAGGGGCTGAGCCAGGAAGGGGATTCATCCCCATCACGGAGGCCTGGGGTCCTGCAGGAGCCCACAGACCCAGCCGGCTGGCTTTTGACCTGTGCCCCCACCCACCTCCCAGCACTTGGGAGCTCATCGTAAGGAACAGAGCCCAGGTCAACCGAGCTGCCCGGTTGGAATGCCCCAGAACAAGGCTGCCCAGTGCATCTGGTGATCAGTTGCCACCTCCCCGGGCTCTGGCCAGTGGAACCACCTGAAAGAGCCAGACCTACGTAGATGGCATGAAGAGCTCACCCCAGAGGGGCTTAAACAAAGGGATATGAAGACACATATGCAGGCAAGGTCCTGAGACAGAGAAAATGAGGGGCACCAGGGTGGCTGAGGTTCGACTGGCATGTTCTTCCTGCTTTTCTCAAACCTCCAGATTCTGTATTCTGGAAAACAGCATTGTTCTAAAAGCAAAGCATCCTCCTGGAGCCCAAGGCTTCTGGGTCTGTTTCTTACCCGTTTCTTCCAGAAGCCTGGATGGCCACACGTGGGGGCCAAGAGAGCGGCCTGTAGCTGCAGGAAGAGGATCTGCCCTGACAATGCGGGGGGAGGCTGGCCTGGCTCCACTCTGCCCTCCAGCTCCTCACGGAGGCCTTTGTTTTGACAGACTTTTGAAACACCAGTTTCCAAGGGTAAAGCGGAATAAGCACCACGTTCTCATCCTAACCACTACGACTCAGCGCGGGGAGGAAGGGATGTCTCATGTATTAGCTGATTAGAACATTAGTATTTTCTCACTGATTTCCACAGGGCCCCTAGATAGGCATGGCAGCTGAGGAAACTGAGGCCCAGACGAGTTGACTGCAGCTTATCCGGTTTGCTTGCCTAGTCAGTGGCCCCAGTGGGGTATGGACCCAGTCCTGAGTGACCCCACAGCCTTTCTGCTCAGCAATCCACAAGGGGCCCACTCCAAAAACCTGGGGACACTCATTTGTTTGTCCCACACAGGGAGTCTTCTGCCCTGATCCTGGCCCCTGTCCCATTAGTTGGGCCCAAATATATATTCACCCCACATCCACTGGGCCTGTCGAGGCAGGCCTGGAGCCTAGCTCTCTTCACTCATCCCTGGGGGCCCTCGTTTTGGGCACAGCACCCTGGGGGCCAGCCGCCGGCCTCTGTGTTGGAGGCCCTGGCTCTGGCCTCTGCTGGCTTCTCCAGCACCATTTCGCTGGCCCGCCTCAGCATTCAGGTCCTCCAGGAGGACTCCCGCTCAGCCAGGGCCAACCCTGACCCTCCCACCCAGCCAAAGTGACCTCGGGGGTCCTGGACCTCCTTCAGCCATAGAAAATACTTATGTTTGGAGGGTCCAGATGAGGCACCAACCAGAGGTGGAGAAAAGGTTTTTTTTGAGCTGGCCTGGATGAGAAACCAAGAAAATCCTCCTCCAGCTCTGGGGTGTCTCGACCAGAAGGGTCCTCCGTTGACTGTCAAGATGCACATCTTAAACTGTGTCTCTCTGTAGGATGTAGCCCCGTGTGTTTGCAAAAAGAGTTCACAGTTTTCTAATAAACAAACCATTAGGTGAGCTAAAGGAATACAGAGCCGGGGGGACCGTGGTGTTTGTCCCACTTCCTGGCACAGAGCTCCTAAGGCCCTCGAAATGTCCTGAGTAGTGGGAGTGTCTTTGGTCACGCCTAAGGAGCCCTTTCCCAACACACCTGAGTTCCTACTGAAGAGGTGACACAGGTGGGGCCCCTAGAGAGCCTCAGGATGGGTCTGGCCACCAGAAATCCCGAGTGTAATTAGAAGGTGGGAATGTTCAACTTGCCGACAACCCCACCTCGGGGAGGCAAGAGGAGCTGCATGTGGGGTTATCGAAGGTTGGAGAGCGCCTGGCTGGTGAGCATGCTGATGTGCTGGGAAGGTGCCGGGTCTGGAGAGGGCATGGGATCTCTGCACCCCCCACCCCCATGCTTTGCCCTTTGCATCTTTCCCAGTTGGCTGTTCCTGAGTCGTGTCCTTTGTAACCAACTGATTATCGCAAACAGCGTGTTCCTTCCTGAGTTCCGCGAGTTGTTCCAGTGAATTTCTGAACCTGAGTGGGGGGGTTGTGGGAATCCCCACATTTGTGTTTAGCCAGCACAAGGGCAGGCAGCCTGGGCTCCCCATCTGTGGCTGCCCCTAAGTGGGGTGGTTGTGGGGGATGAGTCCTTGACCCCAGGGTCTGCGCTAACTCTGGAACTGAACTGAAGGAATTGCTAGGCACGGGGCTGGTGCTGGAGAATTGGCAGATGGAGGAATTGGTGGGGGTTGTTGTCTGGGAAAAACCACCCAGGGGTCTGTTGGCTCCGTGGGTTGTGGCTCAGGAGAAAAGAGAAAAATTGCAGTCCTGCCTGCCATTGACCTCAAGTCTGTCACTTTCCCTGTTTGGGACTCAGTTTCTCCTTGGAACCCGAGGGTGGGGAGTAAAGGTGCTCTGTGAGGACCCCCCGGGCCCTACGCTCTTTGCTGTGGCTTCCCAAGGGGCTTTGTTGCTCAGATTCCAAAAGCTATTTCTTGACTTTGAAGCTAACCAGTCCTCAAAAGGGGAGGCCCCGCGGCCTCCCAGACACCAACGAGGTAGAGCAAAGGCAAGAAGATCAGAAAGGGCCAGGCGGGGTCTCCGGAGGCTCCTCTATCTCTTCCCCGCGAGGAGCTGCCGTGGGCCTCGGCCTTCTTACCTGCTCCACACAGTCTGGGATCTCGGGCGTGCAGGGCAGAGTCCCCGCGCTCTCCACGGACAACACATCCTTCAGCAGCTCCTCACACCCTGCGGACAGACAGACAGTGCAGGCTCAGAGCCTCAGCAGCTCTGCTTCTGATTCCCGGGCCTTGGGTAGGAAGGGCTGTGGGGGAGGCACAGGGCCCAAGTCTCCAAGAGACCGGTTGACCCTTCCAAGGCAGAGATGGAGTACCCGGCTATGGAAGAGCTGGGCCAGGACTCTGCGGATGGAACTGAGACAGGTCCTTGCCCTCCAGGCATTCTCCCAAGGGGACTAACCCCAACAGAGAGCACACGAAAGAGAGACTTCCAAATGCAGAGGGCAGGTCAGGGGGCAAAGAGAATCAAGGAGGCCTTCCTGGAGGAAGGGATATAAGACAATACTCCCTGCCTGGTTCACAGAGACTCCAAATGCACTGGGGCCCTCAACAGCCCTGCGAACTCCAGGACACCTAGGATAGGGTCACCCTCAGGATGGCTCTACCTCCTGCTGACTCGGTTACACAGGTGGCCTCCCTCCACAGTTCCTGAGCAAATGCCCCCATAGCTTTTCAGACAAAGGAGGTCAAACCTGCAAAGTGCCTGCCATAGGCACACGACAGGTGCATTTGAAGGTGGTCCTCCAGCCAACTCTATTCGGAAGGCTTCACGGGGGCCATGTGCAGCCCCTCCCAACCTCTCAGCTCGCTTCCCATCAACCCTCACTTCCAAGGAAGTCATTCCTCCTTCCTTCCCACCCTCCCAGAACCCAAGCTACCCCACAGAGAACGATTCATCCCAACAGGAAAACATGGCTTTCTTCCCAGATGGCAGGAAAGCTTCGCTGGACTGCGTCCTCGTCAGAGCCCGCAGGGAGGCCTTCGCACGGCCACCTGGCTGGCGACCTCAGCCACTTTCTCCAGACAAGCAGTTTAGAAGTAAGAGTGGCCATGGGTGGCCTTTGATGCCTGAGGGTCTCGCACAACGGCCTCTGAATTGGGGAAAATAGGGGGACTGTATATTGCCCCTTCAAGGGGGAGATCTGGGGAGAGAGGAAGGGACTGGGGAGTCCCAGGGAAGAGAGAGGGGAGGAAACAAAGGGAACGGAAGAGAAGGAGGAGGATGGGTGTCCAGCTCTGCCCATGGTTTGTCCACAGCCGTGCTGGTTTTAAAACTGCGATTCCCGGGTCCTGGGAAACTGCTCGGGAGCTTGGTCATCCTGGAGGGAGGTGACCCGGAGGAGGACGCCAGCAGGAGAAAAGAAAGCAATCGGGAGCCTTTCTCAGTGGGACAGACGACGGGAAGGGTGGAAATGACCGTCCCACGGGTGTGGGACTCCACGGCAGAGGTTCAGAGACCCTTCCATGGCCCCCCGCATGGCTGGGGCAGCTGCGGGAGCCCCGGACCCTTCTCCTCAGCCCTGCCAGGAGGAACCCCAGCTGAAACCCAAGTCAGGCCAGCCTCTGCAGCTGGACAGGATCCTGAGAGACCCCCTTCCCACGAAGCTCTCACCTTTCATGGCGAACACCCCTCGGCAAAAATCCTTGAAGTTGATCCTCCCAAGGTCGTTGGGATCCAGATATTTCACAAGTTTTTCCACCTGTGGGAAAGAAGGAGGGACAGATGTGAGGTCCCCCAGAGATGCCCAGGGGGTTCACAGAGCTGGGGTGAGGCTGGCTGGGGAGGGACACCAGCAGTCCCCTCCTAGGCCCCCACCCTGCACCCTGGGATCAGCACCAAGCCCCAGACAGCGGTGGGGGTCACTCGATTCTGCTGAGGTCCACAGACAGCACGGGGAGCCTCCCGACAAAGACGGGCTCACTTAAAGTCAATGCTCTGATTTTTTAACCCAGTGGTTTCTTTACTACAAAAATAATAAGTGCTCATCACAGAGACTCCAGAAAAGGGAATCAAACCCCGCTGTTTCCCACTTAGTGGCTTCTTTCCTACAAAAATAATACAAGCTCCTGGGGAAAATCCAGAAAAGAGAATGAATCAAACCCCACTGTTTCCCACTTTTCTTTGCTTTAAAACACATAGTTTTAGGGGCGCCTGGGTGGCTCAGTTGGTTAAGCGACTGCCTTCGGCTCAGGTCATGATCCTGGAGTCCCGGGATCGAGTCCCACATCGGGCTCCCTGCTCAGCAGGGGGTCTGCTTCTCCCTCTGCCCTCTTCCCTCTCGTGCTCTCTGTCTCTCATTCTCTCTCTCGCAAATAAATAAATAAAATCTTTTAAAAAAAATAAATAAATAAAAATAAAACACATAGTTTTAACGACTTTTTTTTTTTTTTTTTTGGTAGTTCTGAGAGACCCTTGGTCAAATTCCTCTCTGTCTACAAGGAGGAAATAATTATGTCACATTTGTATACATTCTTTAAAAATTTAAAATGACAAATCAAATACGACTTAAGGCAAAACCAATTATGGTCAAGACAATGGCGACACTGGCAGAACTTTGTAGGGGGTGGGGGGACGCCAAGGGCGTTTCTATCGATCCATCTGGGTGCTGGCTGCACAGTGAAGCCCACGGAGCCGTCTGCTTGTGGCTGATGCACTTTTCTGTTCTACGTGTCCTTTATACTTCAATTAAAAATGTTAAAAAAAATAAAGTTTGTTAGTAAGATTTTTTAGCCCAAAGGAGTCAGCTATTCTTGATGTTTGGAATGTTCTCCCCCGCTTAACCGTTTATCAAAAATCTTTCCACACTGCCCAGCGGTACCACCCACATTTTTAGCAGTTATAAGACCCGCTGCCCAGCGGATACACCTTCATTTACCTAACCACCCAGAATAGTTGGGCAATTTTGGTTTTCCCCACTTTGTGTCATTATAATTGATTTTGGGGGGGGTTCTACAGCCGTGTGGATGACCGGTCGCCCCCTTGGCCGCTCAGATCCTTGACTTTCTCATTGGTTTCTCCCACATCCACCCCAGCTGCCCGAGGAATCACCCTTCCCAGGTCCCCCCAGGACCACTCACTCAAATGGCCCACTCCCTGGCCGCATCCTCCCTCCCTTCCTTCCCGCCCACCGTGCGGTTCTTCAGCATCACCAGGACTGCTCCCTCTCACGCACATTCAGTCCGTACCCAAATACCACGTCCTCAAGCCACCTTCTTTCCACATCGCGCCTGGGATTCCGCTGGTCACAGACATCATCATCTCCCTTCCTGGCTGCTGAGGTCTCCTGATTCATCTACCTACCCTCTCCCACTTTCAGCCCCCCCGACTCATTCTCCACTCCAACTGGATCATGTCACTGCCTGCCCTGTTTAAAACCTTCCAGTGACTCTCCACTACCCTTAGGATAAAATCGAAACCGGTAACGTGGCCTACAAGGCCCTATATGATCTGGCCCCTCCAGCCCCATCCCCTTCTTTTTCTGTCCCTCACCGCATTCCAGCCACACTGGCCTTCAGTCAACTCCTCAAGCAAAATAATCTCTGTTCTGCCTCAGGGCCTTTGCACATGCTGTACTCGATTTCAAATATTCGTCCTCTCCCCACCCCCATTCATCACCTGACTTTGATTCATCTTTCAGGTCGCTGTTTATACCTATATTAAACATTTCTCCCTGAGACAAGCCTGTCCTAGCCACTCCCATCTAATTAGGGTCCACCCTGCTATTACCCTATCTTGTAGCACCCTATATTTTTCCTTCAAACCATCTGCTGCATTTTGTAATTATATTTGACGTGATAATTGTATTAATTTGTATCTTCCCCTCTAGAAAGTAAGCTCCCTGGGGGCAAGGATTCTGTCTGTTCTTTTTAAGATTTTATTTATTTGAGAGAGAGAGCAAGCGAGAGAGTGCGAGTGGGGGGGAGGGGCAGAGGCAGAGGGAGAAGCAGACTCCCCACTGAGCAGGGAACCTGACCCAGGGCTGGATCCCAGAACCCTGGGATCATGACCTCAGCTGAAGGCAGACGCCTAACCAATTGAGCCACCCAGGCACCCCAAGGATTATGTCTGTTTTGATCACCACTGTATACATGGTAGCGCCCACCATGACCGGCACATACTAGAAGCTTCACAAATATTTGTTGAATAACTGAATATGAATGGTTCTACAAATCCTCTAAATTTTAAAGGCTTTTGATAACAGTTGCCAAATTGTTCTCTGTAAAGATGTCTTAATTTAGTCTTCAACCAGAGCCACTGACTTCAAACTTGTGAGCTCTGGGTATATTTTCCTAGTTTTTGGCAATGGCCAATTTTGTAAGAACTATCTTTTCTAAGGAACTGGTGCCCCTCCCCTCCCCGCCCCCACCGCCCATAGTTCCAGCAGCTGAAAGTCAGCTTCTCGATATTTCTTCCAGAAGCCCGCTTCTAAATCCACCTGTAACTTAGTGGCAGCCCCTCCCCCCCACAGCCCACGCGCAAGCATCCGATCCCTCAGTGGGCGCCGCCTGTATGCCGGGCACTCTGCTGGGGGCCGACGGCTGACCACCCGCGTGGTCCCACAGACACACACGCGCACACGTGCGCACGCACTGTCACACGCTCATCGTCCGCCACCCGCCCTCTCCTCGCAGGGATCCCCATCGCAGGGCGAGGACGAGCTCTTTCTCAGACTCCTTTGGGGCTGGGTTGCAGGTGGTGGATGTTGGGGCACCGTGGAAACTGTAGGGCGCGGCCCGCAGGCTGCTCTTCCCGTCGGTATTGTTAACGCTGCCCTGGCGGACGCCCTCTCGCCCACCGCACCCCCCACGGGCTCCGAAGCCCAGGCCGTGCTGGGGACTCATCTGCTCGTTAGGGACCGTGTCTCCTGTATGCCCACAGGACATGTTTCCAGTGGTGGCAGCTGCAGCGGGGGTCTGAAGCCCTGGTCACCGCCCGTGGCCTGGCATGCTGGGCAAGAAGAGACCCCACACAAGTGTCTCTCCTCCCTCCCTGAGCCCGGTGGCCCTACATTTGGACCTCCATTCCCGCTGACACTGCCTTTTCCACGCAGGTGGGAGTCTAGGGCTGACGGGTGGGCGGAGCCTATACACGGGCTCTCCGTGATCCCCTGAACCTGGTACCCCCCGAGGACCTTGGGATTTCAGAGAAGGAAGAAGGTGTCTTTCTGCCAGCTCCCATCGCGGCCAGAGCCCCCTCGGCACCGCAGCGGCCCCCTGCCCCTGCAGCCAAGACAGCCTGCCACGACCAGGCAACGACGTGGCTTCTCTGAAGAGCCAGGCCCAGGAGCCACCTGAAGCCCGCCCACCACCCCAGCCAGAGTCCCAGCCCCTCTCCCCCTGCCCTCTCGCCACTGGCACCGTGGGGACTATGTGAACACGTGGATGGTACCTCCCAGCCTCCCGGCACTCCCCCCTACAATCCTCTCCAAGGTCGGGGGCTATGCCTTAATTAGCTCTGAGACAGTCAAGGGTGGAGTCACCAGGGACTGTGGAGCCCCCGATGTGGAGCCCCAGCCTCAGGCTACCTGAGAGGCAGCAGGCTGGGCACTCGGATTGGGTAATCCATGGCGTCCCTCACCCCCTGGGGCGGGAGACCCTGGTGGGGTCAGGCTGTCCAGCACCGCCCCCCCCCCCCCAGGGAAGGCCGGCCTGGGGCAGAGGTGCAGGGGTGTTTGATGACAGGCAGATAGTCGAGGTCCTGAGGGCCACTGCGAAGTCCCCCAACACCCCTGAGCCATGGCTTAGGCGACTCCCACGGGGCTCAGAGTGTGTGTGGAGAGATCCCAGAGTGTGTGGGGAAGGCCATATAAACAGCCCTTTAGAAGGCACACGGGACCACTGTAAAGTTACCATAACAAAAATACCAATTATGTGAATAAACACCATCACTGTAGGCTCAGGAACTCTCTAAATAAACAATAGCAGAGCTTATGTGGAGAGATATTCATAACTCCTGCTGGGTTCACGGAGGGCTTGGCAGAATCTACAGCATGGCGCTAAACTCTTGGCCATACTCAATCTGATCTCTAGTCCTCCCGACAATTCTAACAGTAGCTACAATCATAGCCTCCCATTCTACAGCTGAAGAGACTGAGGCTCGTGGAGGTTGGATGTTTAGACAGTCACTGCGGCAGTGACTCTTCCTTGAACCCAGGTCCCGCTGGCCCCAGAGGATCCGCTTCTGCAGTCTCCTGCTCTCCCTGGGCTTCCTGCTGAGGCATCGTCTCAATCCCCTACCCTCTACGTATCAGAGCATCTTTACCTGCTGTGGCTGGGGACCCCTCACCTTGATCACCAAGCGTCTCAATCTTCCTGGACACCAGATGACCTTTTGCCAATGCACCCCAGAGGTGCATTCAGTGGACCCAGCCCTTCATTCTATAGACAGGGAAGCCAAGTCCCAGGCAGGGGAAGGACTTGCTCAAGGTCCCACGGCAAGTACAGCAACTAGCCCCCCACATGTGGTCTTCACAGTGAAGCGAGGCCGCAGCCCCCCGCCCCCCACGCGCTGTGCCCACCACCCGCTGCTGGGCTGCCCGGGGGGCCCTCCGCTAGGTGCCCGGCTGGAGGAGGCGGGCATCCCGGGCCTGTCGGGACCCTGCAGGAGCAGCGCTGTCACTGAACCACACACAGCCGGGGCCTCGGAGCCAGCTGCCAGGGAAATAACCAGTAAAATAGTGATCTTTCCATTTTGGGGCCACTCAATGACCAGGCTTTCCCTTCTATTTCTGTTGCCTTTCTCTCTGGGCTGATTCTCATGCCCCACACCCCCGCCTCCCGCTCATTCCCCCTGGGTCACATCTCTCTGAGCACAGACCAGGCGGTGTTTAGAGCCTCCCCGCCATTGCTGTCTGATGGATCACCAGCCAGATGCTCCCTGAGCCGGGGCCCAGCCACCCACACCTCCCTCATTGCCAGATCTGCCAGCCACACCGGCTCAAGCAGCCGTTTGCCTCTCGGAGGCCTCAGCGGCCTCATCTGAACAAGGGAAATAAGCTGCAGTTGGCAGGTGAGGTGCCTAATAGGTGGTGGCAATTACTGTTCCCAATGAAGCAAATGCTTGGTGACTCTTCCTTTGTGCCGGGCCCGTTCGGAGCCCTCTATTCACATGAATTTATTGAATCCTCACAACCAGATACTGTTATTATTCCCGTTGTACAGGTGAGAAAACTGAGTCCCTCAGGGTGATGGTCCTGCAGCTAGTGGAGGCAGACTTGGGATTTGAACACACGCAGCTTGGCTCCAAAGTTCATGGTCTTTACCAATAATTCTTATTATTTCTGCTAATCATTGCTATTATTATTATCATCACAAGTTTGGGGGCTTGCTCTGACCAGAGAATGAACAAATTTGTCTTCTCTCTTTTCACCTAGAAAAACTGGCAGGGGTGCAGGAAACCTTCACTTAAGAATTTGAATACTTAAAGGGAAAAGCATCATTTTAAATGTTGTGTTGTGAAAGCGCGTCTCCAACTAGTATCCCAGATGCAGCTTGGAGACAGACTTGAATTTTTAAAATTCAGTGCCAAGATTAGAAACCAAGGAAGGCTTCTGGTTTCTGTTAAGATGGAGTCAGTTCCCTACACTCTATCACTTCCCCTGATTGTAACTCAAGACGCTGGACAGAATACATAAAGCAGCTATGTGTAGACTCTGAAAAGTAAGTTCTAGCAGGCAAATTGGGAGGGAAATTAAAATGAAGTAAAAACGACAGCAAAAAACAAACAAACAAACAAACGAACGAACAGCTTGAAGACGAATATGGCAATAAGTTTCCCGGTTTATTTTTCCCTTGCATGTTTTCCAGCCTAGACTCGGGAAGCCCAAACCCCAGAATTGGACAGCAGGTGTGAACAGAAAAAGCTTCAGAAGAAACTCTCCCTTTTTGATGAGAGGCCAGGGAAGGGGGCCCTTTGGGGCCAGAGAGAATAGAAGAAATGCCATGTTTTTTTTTAAAAAATCCCTCTCCCAGCCCTACCCCGAGGCAAGCCCCAGTCTCAAAGTTGGGGTTCGCGGCAGTACCAGCCACCAGGCAGGCATCTAAAACCGCAAGAGAAGAAAACTCTTTCTCTGTGGAATGTGAATCTAGGAAAAGGGGTCAAAGTGTGTGTGTGTGGGGATTCCTGTCAGTCATTTCTCTCTTTTTCTTCTCCCCACTTCATTCTAGAGGTAGACCAGTCATGAGAGGGGTGAACCTGTAGACGGAGGCCTAAGCCTCAGACTTCTAACCAAAGGACCAAGAAAAGGGACCCTGAGAGCTGGACAGGGTGCGGTCACAGAAAAGAAAGAGCTCAGAACCAGGATCCCACAAAGTTGTGTTTGAAGTCCTGGACCCACTCCTGAGCTGCACATACATGGAACTGACTAATAGTTTATCAAAGGCTTTGAGAACTGAACTCCAGTGTAGAAGTGAACAGACCAGCCACAGGAGAATACACACTTGAAGTGGATCCAAATAGCATTTCAAAAGCTTTGAAAACTGAACCGCCATTGGAACAGAAGGCAGGTTGGGCTCAGAGATTTCAACCAAACTGGGTTGGTTTCCTGATTTAAACAAACAAACAAAAACCCCAAATTGATATGCTTTGAAGTATTTTAACAGGAGTTGGGGTCTCATCATATACTATTCAAAACATCCAGGACACAGGCAAAATTACTTGACATAGAAAAAAACCCAGGAAAAGCCCAGTAATGCACAAGGGGAAAGACAGTCAATAAATATCAACCCTGAAGATGACCCAGATGCTATCATTAGAGGACAAAGACTATTTTTAAAAAATATTTACTTATTTATTTTAGAGAGAGAGAGCGTGCAAGGTGGGGGGGGAGGGGCAGAGGGAGAGAGAATTTCAGATCTCAGACTCCCCTCTGAGCGCAGACCCCTACACAGGCCTCATCCCACAACCCCCATATCATGACCCAAGCAGAAATCAAGAGTTGGAGTCTCAATCAACTGAGTCACCTAGGCGCCCCAGAAGACAAAGTCTTTAAAGCAGTTAACCATGTTCCATGAAGGAAAGGTGAGCACTCTTGAACAAATGGAAATATAGAAATTCTCAGCAGGAAGGTAGAAGCTTTAAAAAAGAACTGAATGGAAAAATATGATAACTGAAGTATTACAAATTCACTGGATAGGATTGATAGCAGAATGGAGATGACAGAAAAAACGGTTAATGACCTTGAAGATGGAATGATAGAAATGATCTAATCTGAACAAGGAAAGTTACCAAAGATTAAGAGAAACATTGCACAAGAGTCGACTCACTAAGAAGATATAACAATCTTAAATGTGCACACACCTAATAACAGACTTAAAAACACACGAAGCAAAAGCTAATAGAATAGAAAGGAGAAACAGACAAATTGACAATTATCATTGGAGACCTTAACACTTTTCTTCAGTGATCGATAAAACTAGTTAGACGGGAAAACAACAAGGATATAAAAGACTTGGACAACACTATTAATCAGCTTAACCTATAAATTGACATTTCTAGAATTCACACTCAGTAATAGAAGAACACACATTCTTTCATGTGTGCACAGAATATTCACCAAGATGGATTATATCTTAGGATAGATTATATCCATTAAACGAAATTTAACAAATTTAAAAGAACTGGAATCATACAAAGTATGTGCTCTGACCATAATGGAATTAAACTAAAAATCAATAACAGAAAGACATCTGAAAACTTCCCGAATGCTTGGAAATTCAACGACATGTCTAAATAATCCATGAGTCAAAGAGGAAGTCTCAAAGGAAATTAAAAATATTTGAAACCAAATGAAATAGAAATACAACATAAAATTCAAACCCAAAGCAAAAAGAAGGAAAGAAATTATGAAGAGCAGAAATTTAAAAATTGAAAACAGAAAAACAGCAGAGAAAAATCAATGAAACAAAAATCTGGTCCTTTGGAAAGATTAAATTGATGCACCTCTAGCCAAACTGAGCAAAAAAAAAAAGGGAGGGGGGGAGAAGATACAAATCACAAATATCAGAAATGAAAGCAGATATCACTAGTCCTACAGTGTTAAAAGGTTAATATGTATGGAGGATTTTTAGGGCAGTGAAAATACTCTGTATGGTATTATAATGAGGGACATATGTCATTATATATTTGTGCAAGCCCACAGAATGTCCAACACCAAGAGTGAAGCCTAACGTAAACTATGGACATTGGGTGATTAGGATGTATCAATGTAGGTTCATCCTTGGTTAAAAAAAAAAAAAAGTACCATTCTAGTGAGTGAACTTGATGATGGGGGAGGCTACACATGCGTGGGGGCAGGGAGTATATGAGAAATCCTGTACTGCCCTCACAATTTTGCTGTAAACTTAAAACTGCTTTAAAAGAAGGTCTTTTCGGGACACCTGGGTGGCTCAGTTGTTTAAGTGTCTGCCTTCGGCTCAGGTCATGATCCCAGTGTCCTGGAATCGAGTCCCGCATTGGGCTCCTTGCTCAGTGGGGAGCCTGCTTCTCCCTCTGCCTGACGCTCCCCCTGCTTAGGCTGTCTCGCTTGCTCTCTCTCTGACAAATAAGTAAATCTTAACAAAAAAAGAAGGTCTTTTCAAAAAAGGTTAATAAGGGAACACGACAAACATTGCTGTACACATAATTTCTACAACTCCAATGAAATGGCTCAATGCTTTGAAAGACACAAACTATCAAAATTCACATAAGACAAATGAGATGAATAATGCCATCACTCTTAAAGAAATTAATTTCATAGTGTAAACAGTTCCAAAAAAGAAAACTTCAGGCCCAAATAATTTCATCAAATGTTTAAGAACAATATACATAAATTCTACACAATCTCTTCCAGAAAACAGAAGAGGAGGGAGCACTTCTCAACTCATTTAATGAGGCCAGCATCACCCTGATATTAAAGGCAGACAAAAGCAGGACAGGTTTCCCCCAACCTTCCAAAAGTAGAGCATTCCTGTGATAAGCTGAAATGCTGTAAAGAAGCAGCAATTACCATTAATTTAGGCTGAAAAATTTTTTGAGCATTCCCAGACCAAAAAATCTCTCTTAGGCTTTTCTGATACCTTGGGATGCATCTTGCAAACAAACGCACAAAATAAATCAAGATAAAGAATAGGTGCTCAAAGACACAGTTCAAAGCCTGGCGGCTGGTGCTGAGATGCTGAGTATGGTTCCTAGGAATGGAGCTTGGCAGGGCCACTCTTGCAGCCTGGGGTACATGCTGCCTCGGTAACAGTTTGCTGCAAAACAAATTTCGCTTTTTGCCTTTTCTTTCTCTCTTTTTAAGATTTATTTATTTATTTGAGAGAGAGAGAGCATGCGTGTGAGCAGGGGGGTGGCAGAGGGAGAAGGAGAGAGAGAATCTCAGGCAGACTCCCTGCTGAGCCTGGAGGCTGCCATGGCGCTCCATCCCAGGACCCTGAGATCATCACCTGAACTGAAACCAGGAGTCGGACACCCAACCGACTGAGCCACCGGGCTCCCCTCCCCTTGCCTTTTCTCTTGAAAATGGAAATCCTCTTTGGATTTCTTTCAGTTAGCAAAAATGGGTACTGACGTAGGTCTTTTATAAAAGTGATTATTGTATGTGCAGTTTCAAATAGTGGGGGATACCTGGATAAGAAAAGAACACTACAGACCAACATCCCACATGAACATAGATACAATGATCCTAAACAAAATATTAGGAAACCAATATACGTATATGTATATATATTTATGTATGTATATGTGTGTCTGCATATATATTCATGAATAATACAACACAGCCATCACCATGTGGAGTTTAGCCACCAAGGCTCATTCAACATTTGAAAACCAATTGATGTGATCTGAAGATGACTAAAGAAAAAAACCCCCACAGTTTAGAGGGAACATACTTCAACATAATAAAAGGCATATATTGAAAAAAACCCCACAGCTAACATCACGCTCAATGGTGAAAAAGTGAGAGCTTTTCTTCTAAGATCAGGAACAAGACAAGGATGCATAATCTCACCAATCTTATTCAACATAGTACTGGAAGTCCTAGCCACAGCAATCAGCTAAGAAAAAGAAATAAAAGGCATCCATATTGGTAAAGAAGTTAAACTGTCACGATTTGCATATGACATGGTATTACACATTAAAAACCCTAAAGACTCCACCAAAAAAACTATTAGAACTAATAAATGAATTCAGTATAGTTGCAGGATACAAAACTAATACCTAGAAATCAGTAGCATTTACACCAGTACACTAATAACAAAGTAACAGGGACACCTGTGTGGCTCAGTCAGTTAAGCATCTGTCTTTGGCTCAGGTCATGATCCTGGGGTCCTGGGATGGAGTCCCACATTGGGCTCCCTGCTCAGTGGGGAGCCTGCTTTTCCCTCTCCCTCTGTCCCCCCCCGACTCGTGCTCATTCTCTCTCTCCCTCTCAAATAAATAAAATCCTTAAAAAAACAAAACAAACACAAACACACACAAAAAAACCCCGAAGTAGCAGAAAGAGAAATTAAGAAAACAATTCCATTTATAACTGCACCAAAAAGAATAAGGTAACCAGGAATAAACTTAACCAAGCAGGTGAAAGAAGTATACTCTGAAAACTATAAAACACCAATGAAAGACATTGAAGATGGCACAAACAAATGGAAAGACATTCCATGCTCACAGATTAGAAGAAGTCATATGGTTAAAATGTCCATACTAGCCAATCTAAGGATTCAGTGCAATCCCTATCAAAATACCAACAGCATTTTCACAGAACTAGAACAAATAACACTATGGAACCACAAAAGACTCCAAAGAGCCAAAGCAATTTTGAGAAAGAAGAACAAAGCTGGAGGTATCAGAATCCCAAATTTCAAGATGTACTACAAAACTGTAGTATTCATTTTTTAAAAAAAGATTTTATTTATTTATTTGACAGAGAGAGAGAGTGAGCAGGAGACTCCCCGCTGAGCAGGGAGCCTGATGTGGGACTCAATCCCAGGACCCCGGGATCATGACCTGAGCTGAAGGCAGACGCTTAACCAACTATAGCCACCCAGGTGCCCCCAAAACTGTATTCAAAACAGTTTGGTACTGGCACAAAAAGACCCATAGATCAATGGAACAGAATAGAGAGCCCAGAAATAAACCCATTTTTATATGGTCAATTAATCTGACAAAGGAGGCAAGAACATGCAATGAGGAAAAGACAGCCTCTTCAATAAATGTTGGGAAAACTGGACAGCCACATGCAAAATCATGAAACTGATTTCCTTCTTACACCATACACAAAAATAAACTCCAAATGGATTAAATACCTAAATGTGAGACCTGAAACAGTAAAACTCCTAGGAGAAAACACAGGCAGTAATCTCTCTGACATCAGCCTTAGCAATGTTTTTGTAGATGTATTTCCTGAGGCAAAGGAAACAAAAGCAAAAATAAACTTTTGGGGCTACATCAAAATAAAAAGCTTCTGTACAGCAAAGGAAACCATCAACAAAACAAAAAGGCAACCTACTGAATAGGAGCAGGTATTCACAAATGATATATCTGATAAGGGGATAATATCCAAAATATCTAAAGAACTTATACCAGGCAACACCCCAAAACCAAATAATCCAATTAAAATGGGCAGAGGACCTGAATAGACATTTCCCCCAAAAGACAGATGGCCAACAAACATGTGAAAAGTCGCTATCATCAGGAATATGCAAATCAATACCACAATGAGGCGTCACCTCACACCTTGGCAGGTGTGAGCCATTCTGGCTAAAATAAAAAAGACAGAAATAACAAGCGTTAGTGAGGATGTGGAGAAAAAGGAACCCTTGTGCACTGTAGGAATGTAAACTGGTCAGCCACTATGGAAAACAGTATGGGGGTTCCTCAAAAAATTAAAAAATAGAATTATCATATGATCCAGTAATTCCACTACTGCATATTTACCCAAAAAAACCAAAAACACTGATCTGAGAAGATATATGCACCTTGTGTTTATTGAAGCAATATTTACAGTAGCCCAGATACGGAAGCAACCTAAGTGTCCCCAGCTAGATGAACGGACAAAGAAGATGTGCTATATACACACACAATGGAACGTTACTCAGCCATCAAAAAGAATGAGATCTTGCCATTTGTGACAACACAGATAGACCTAGAGGGTATTATGCTCAGTGAAATCAGTCACACAGAGAAAGACAAAGACTGTATGATTTCCCTTATATGTTGAATCTAAAACACAAAACAAACAAACAAAAAGCATAAATAGACCCATAAATACGGAGAATAAACTAATAGTTTCCAGAGGGCATGGAGACAGGGTGTGGGCAAAATGGGTGAAGGGGAGTGGGAGGTACGGGCTGCCAGTTATGGGATGAATTGGTCACGGGGATGAAAGGCACAGCATGGAGAATAGAGTCAATGGTGCCGGAATAGCGTCGTGTGGTGACAGGCGGTGGCCATGCTTGAGGCAGCCACGGCGTCATGTCTAGACTCGTGGGATTACTATGTTGTCCACCTGAAACTAATGTTACATTGTGCATCAACTATATTTCAAGAAAAAAAAGGAAAAAAAAACCCACATAATCATTTCAATAGATACAAAGCAACTGACAAAATTCAACATCCATTCATGATAAAAAACGCCCAGCAAATCGAAATAGAAGAGAATTTCCTTATCCTTCCTTATCCTAGAGAAATAAAAGCATATTCACACAAAGACACTGTATACAAATGTCTGGGACAGCATTGTACAGAATTGCCCAAACCTGGGAACATCCCAAATGTCCTCTGGCAGATGAATGGATAAGCAAACTGTTCTATAATAAAAAGAACTGTTGATGTGTCCCCCTGGGTGGGTCTCAAACGCACGATGCTGCGTGGAAGAAGCCAGTCTCCGAAGGTTACAAGCTATGATTGCACTGATGTGGAAAAGGCAAAGCTGTAACACAGGGAACAGACCTGCGGTTACCCGTGCTGTTCTGTCCCCCAGTGTGGTGGTGCTTATAGGAGTCTGGGCAAATGCTTTAAAAGGTTAATTTTACTGCATGGAAAATGGTTCTAACATGCTGAGGTGGCTGCGCTTGATCCTGAGGCTGGGATAGCAGATACTCGGGCAGTAAAGGGGGCAGTACCAACAGCAAGTAGGGCTCACAGCTGAGCACTGACTAGGTGTCAGGTGCTGTGCTGAGCATCGCACAGTCTCCCTGCTCCCCATCCTCCCAGGAGGGCTGGGAGAGAGCTGGCCCACTCCATCGGCCAGCAGAAGAGCCAGAGGCCGCAGCAGGTGAAGGTAGAATCCAACTCCCCCCCTGGCTCCCAGCTCCTTCTCTGCCCCACCCCAGGGGGCTCCTGCTCTCCCCTGGGGCCTCAGGGCAACGGGTTCCAGCTGCTTGTTTATCCACTTTCCCAGGCAGCCCGGCTGCCTGACGTCAGGGCACACAATGCCACCCTGTGTTCTGGAGCCCCTGCCCCCAGCCCTGAGGGACAAAGGGCACAGAGGTGGAGGGGAAGGCAGTCACTGGCCTTCTCCATTAATTCTCCAGAGAGGGGAGGGAAGCCAGGCGGGAGCTTCTGCAGAACCAGCTGGAGACGAGTATGAGGGAGGGGTTCCAAAGTGGGTCCTGCCAGTCCCTGCACGCCAGGCCACCTGTGACCTTTGAGGAGCAGTCCCATGGCAGGAAGGGGCGTGTGTTCTAGAAAACATCCCATGGAGTCAGGAGCCGGGGCGCAGGGTCAGCTTCCCAATTTGTGGCGCCCAGTGCAAAATGGAAATGCTGGACCCCTTGTTCAAAAATTATTCCCAATTGCAAGACAGTGACCACAGAGCATCAAAAGCTGTGTGACTGCACGGCATGCCAACAAAGTCGGCTCCGCCTGGGCTTGGGCAGCACTCAAGGTGTGACCCTGGGCAAGTCATGCTACCTCTCTGGGCCTCAGTTTCCCCATTATAATGCACTCCAGGGGAGAGCTCACAGGACTATTGTGACAATCAAACGAGACTGTGGCTGAGGAAAGGACACTCCATGGGAGTGGAGTGTACTGTAGATTGTAGAGTGCTATGAAGCGATCCGCAAAAGGCACATAAAGAGAAAGGTGAGGATGAGCCTCGCAGCCCGCAGGGAGGCTGCAGGGGCTGTCCTGCAGCAGGGACTGACGTGATAAAGTAGGGTGGGCTCCCAGCCCCTTTGTGAGTCTCAGGGACGACGTGCTTCCCTGGCCCTCAGTCCAGTCTCGGCTCCACCATCAGTGACCTCCCTGAGGGGTCCTGGGGAGCCTCAGTTTCTACAACTGGAAAATGAAGGCATGAAATGACATTAATATTGAAGGTCTCTTCCAGCTCTGGAGCCTGTATGATTGTAATGTTTCCCCAGGGATGTCTGGGAGTGCCTGGGGTTGGGCGGAGGGAGAGAAGAAAAGCAGACAGAGCGATAGATGCGCGCAGAGGCCTGGGAGGCAACTGTCCCCATCCAACCCGGCTTCACCAAGAACCAGGTAAGGAAAGATGACAAGGACCAAAGCAGACCCTGTAGGCTGCCGCCCTGCTACCCCTCCCCCCTCCTCCTTCTGTGTGGAGCAGCCCTGAGGTCAATGAGACGCCCACCTCCTGCTTGACCGGGTGCCCCCCTGACGCCGCAACCCCAGAGCGTGAGCCCTGATTGGACCAAGCCAGTCAGGTGATTGGTTTAGGCAAAAGCATGTTACACATTTCTGGCCAATGGGACATGAGGAAACATCTGCAAGGGGCTTCTGGGAGAGGTTTTCCCTGATGATAGGGTGGGGATGGGGGGACCGTGCTCAGGATGTGCTCCCGGCCCTTCTTGCCCTCCTAGAGAGCAGACACCGGCTTGGGTTGGCCTGGGGGAGCTGAATGGAAGGGAGCTGGGTCCTGGAGGTTGCCTCTGAGCCCCAGAAGGAAACAACCCTGGAGCTGTCCTACCTTGGGCTGGCGTGTCAGGAGAAAGAATACATTTAAGCCATTTTGCATTGGTTCCTGCTCTCAAAGCGTCCTCAAGGGGCTGCAGGTGTAAAAGGTGGTAGTGGAGGGTGGCTTTGAGAGCGAAGGTGCTCAGTGCACAGCAGAGAGAGGCTGTGCCCATCGGGGCATCTCTGGCCGGGGTGGCCAGGCATCAGGAAGGGCCACTCACACGGTACCCAGGCCACCGCCTCCTGGGCTGGAAATGCCTTCCTTAGTGAGAGACCCCCAGCATGTCCCAGTGTCACCAAGCAGGCCCCTCATCCACGGCCTGCACGGCTGCTGACCAGAATTCCTTAGGCCACCCAGGAGGGCTTTGTGTGATGTCTGAATAAGAATGAAAGGGACAGAAGCCTGGGTGGTCTGTGAGGTAGACTGACCTATCCATCCATTTCTCCATCTGTCCATTCCTGCAGCAAACGTCTCCTCAGCTCCGCAGCCAGACTCTGCCCTGTGGGGAGACGGGCAAGTTCCCAGGAAGCTTGTAGGGAGGGGACAGATGTCTTGCTGCACTTTTGAGTGAAGTAAAAATAGCCTAGGGAACAGCATGAAGGGGTGGAGATGACTGTCAACACGGCCACATGCCCAGGGGGCAGTCTAATGTCCCTCCCAGACGCTGCGAGTGGACAGAGCTGGGCTCACATCCCGCTACCTCCATTTACCAGCTGTGTGACCAAGGATAACGGTACTTAAGTTCTCTGATCAATCGCCTCTGCCTCGTGGAGGGTGAGGATTTAAAGGGAAAGGCATGGGGACTTAGCCTGGAACCTGGCCCAGAGCAAACTCTATAGAGGTGAGCGCTTTTGTAGGCAGACTGCCTGGAAGCCGGGCACGAAGCTGTTGCCCCAGGTGATCTCCGTGTGCCTGCACGGCCAGTCCTTTTACTTCTGCTTTTTACATTTTCTAATTGGGTAAAGTTAAAAAAAATGGGTTGGACCATTTTTAAATCAGTGGGGAAAAAAACCAGTAAAACTACGTATTCTTTAAAAAAATTACTCCCAGGATTGTGGGGGTAGATAAGACAGAATTGACCATAATACAACCCCCTAGAAGGTGCTACCCAAACCTGCAGAGGGAGGGAGCCCTGAGAAGCTGGTGTGGGGGCTGCCATGGGGCCCTTGAAAGGGGTGGTGGTCGTGCGGGACTCTACGGTCTCATAGGACTGAACACAGCAGTGGGGGCACAGGGCGGGGGGGGTAACATGAGCAAAGGCAGAGGGAGGGACCGAGCAGCCAAGGCCAGGCCCTGGGGGAGCCGGAAGGGCTTGGGAACCACCAGCTGCTTCGTGTAGCTGGAGGGCAGGGGGTGCTAATGTGGAGGACCAATGGGGGGACCCAGTGGACTCTCCCCTCTGGTGGGTGGGGGTTTTAGGAGGGGTCCCATGAAGCAGGTCTGGGAATGGCCTGCGCCCACAGTGCATGGTGGAGGGAGATGGGGGACAGTCCAGAGGAGGAGGCTGTGGGGACCCAGGGCTTCGAGGGGGCACCTCTGCCCCCTCCCCATGGTGGCAGCTGCAGGGAGATCCTCTGGCACGGGGGACTGGGGATAGGAGTGGCCACCTGGCTGAGCACAAGAAGGTGGTGGCCGGAGGGCTTCAGTGACCAGGGCTTAGAGAAGGCCGCAGGTCTGGACTGAGTCCCCCAGGGGCGCCCTCTCTCAGTCGCCCAGCCAGCAGCCCAGGGCCCCAATGCCCACCAGTGTGGCCAGGTCCAGGTACCAGCCGTGCTGTGGAGAAAAGGAGGAAGAAACACGGCTCCGTTTACTCCGCGGGAGGGACGCCCCCTGGGCCTGACCCGAGCGCCTCCCACTTCAGCATGCCTATGAAACACCCGAGCAACTTGCTGAGATGCAGGTTCTGATTCGTCAGGGCTGGGGCGGGGCCTGCGTGGTGCCTGGACCGCTCTGGAGTAGCGATGCTCTAGGAGACCTTTAAGGACCCTTCCAGGATTTTGAAGAGGGAGTCCAATTTGCATACACCACTTGGAACACTGGGGTACCAGGGTAGGAAGGGAAATGGAGGGTGGGCTCAAGGATAGGTGGGCTATCCCCAATGCAGGTGGGTGCTGAGGCCGAGGCTGTCACCACTCCTGGTGGAGGTTTCCAGGCCCTGAAGGCAGGGAGCGCACTGTGCAAGGGGAGGGGCATCTGGCCAGGGACACTGCTTTGGGGTTGGGGGAGGCACGGGGCTCAAAGGAGGCACTGTGGGAGGGTGCACCTTGCGTCCACCACTGGCTCTGACCTCCGCAGCAGGCCCTTGGTTGGCATCTTTGATCTCAGTGTAGGCCGGTAGGTGCTGCTCCCTCTAGGGCTCTGGTGAGTTTGGGGCCCATTATTTAACATCAAATGGGAGCATTTGCTCCCTGAAGGGGAGTGTGGGCCTGCCGGAGTTGGGAATACCACCCCTCACCAGTCCTCCCTCCCAGGCTGTGGTCCCTGGACCCCGCCTCTCCCCCCCATCCCACCCCGCTGCCCTTCCCAACTGACCCAGCTCCTGGTTCTAACCGCCCCACCACTGTGCCAGGCCTCAGCCGCAGGCTGCCCTCCCCCAGACACTTCAACTAAAGTCGAACAGAAATGCCTTCCCGCCAGCCTCCGTTACCCAGAAACTGGAGTTAACCAGAGCATCTCACAGCCTTCCCGTGAGCTGAGGGTTAGCTACTTGAAACAAAGCAAAATATGGTGGCACCAGCCAGAAATTCCAATGTTGTTGCTGTCAACACAACAGAAGGTGGCTCATGAGAAAGATCACTAGTTCTGGAAATCTCATTAGGGAATTTCTAAATGAGGGAGCAAAGAAAGCCTCGCTGTAAACCTACCATGAGACCCTGGGTGAACCCCAAACTCTCTGAGCCTCAGTGTTTCCATCTGTGAAATGGGGCAGGCAACCTCCGCACCTCAGACCATTCCTATGGGGACCAAAGGAGGTGATGGATCTGAGAGTGCCAGGCCACGCACCCCGCCAGCCCCACCACCCTGTGTGACTCAGGCTCCCTTCCTGTTCCCAGGAGAGGTCAGGCAGACCCTTGTGGTGGCTGCAGAGGAAGGGTGATGTCCTGCCTCCCAGTAGGTCCCCTCGCAGAAACCCCACAAGGATGTCAGAGGTGATGGGTAAGACAACTCAGGTCACGCTCAGGTCCCTAGCCAGACTCCATGACCTCAGAGCGGTGAGACTGTGAGCCCATGACCCCCTGTCTCTCCCCAAGAGGACCAACTGTGGTCTGGTGGCTGTGCCAGTGAGGACAGCAGGGACCAGCGTGGCTCAGTCCTTCCTGTCCCTTGTCCCTGTGAGGTGGGCAGCATGGGGGCTGGGGTCCCAGGCCCCCGAGAGGCTGAGGCTTTGCCCAAGGTCCCAGGAAGGCACTTCTTAGAGAGCACTAGGGTGTCCCATGGGAAGAGGGTTCTGAGGTCAAGAAGTTGGAGGCATGCTGGGCCCAGGTCTAAACTTTTAACTAGAGCCTCTGCTGGACTAAGGTGAGGCCTACACAGGCACCTTTCCAAACTTGCTTGACCTCCTACCCTGGTCTTTGCAGGACCAGGATTCCTCAAACTCAGGGTGGGACCCCTGCTCTGGGCACGGCCACCGGCAGCTTCTTGTTTTCTGCACAGGATGTTCAATGGGCCATTTCCCCAGCAAAATGGAGTCTGGGAGAGAGGAGGGCGAGTGACGTGTGTGGTCACTGCCAGAGAAGGAGGAGACCTCAGTGCACTTGCCCTCTTCCCCATGGCCAGGTAGTTCTTGGGGTGCAGCTCCCAGCGATGCCTGCACCCATCTGGGGAGGGGGGGATACCTGGTGGGATCTCCTTGGGTCCTGCGGGAACCAAGCAGCTATTCCTGGGTGGAGGAGAAGCGCTGGGGCCCCGACCCTGGGCTCTGGGGGCATGATGGGCACCACAGTGCCACGTCTGGGCTTTTCGGCCCCCGCGTCCTGTCCGCTGCAACCATCCCTTCTCCTCTGAGGAGGCCCTGCACTCCCAGGGGCTGGCCCCGTGCAGAGCACCGGGGAAGTTCCTTAGGGCCAGCCAGTTGAATCCACTGCTCTGAGAGAGCTCTTTGCAGAGGTACATTTCTCTTCGGGACAGCAAAGCAGGAAGAAGCAGAGGCAGGAGGGCTCATACATGATTTGTACCCTTGTTCATAATGTATACCTCCGGGGCCGCCTGGGCGGCTCAGTCAGTTAAGCGTCCGACTCTGGGTTTCAGCTCAGGTCATGATCTTGTGGGTCGTGGGATCAAGCCCTGAATGGGGCTCTGGCTCAGTGGGGAGTTGGCTTGGAAGATTCTCTCTCTGTCCTTCCCCCTGCTGGCGCATGCTCTCTTTCTCTCAAATAAATAAACCTTTAAAAAAGAAATAATAATGTATACCTCTCCCCCAAACTAAGTAGATTGGAGCCCTGGGCTGGAAGGAGGAGGGCCACTTTCAGAGGGCTCCTGGCACCATTCTGGGAGCCCCTGAGGCACCTCACTTACCCTCACACGGGCCCTTGAAGGGAGAGTTCCTGGCCTCTTTTACTAGACCAGGAAACAGGAGCATCAGGGACTGGGATTCTGATCTGGAGCCTGCACGGCCTCTGGGCGGTAGCATGGGAGACACTCCCAACACAGGCCTGCTGAGTCTGGTGGCCGGTGTCTGGCATCTGCATTTTCAAAGGCCTCCCCGGAGAGTCTGATGACGATACCTGGGAGGGGAATCCCGATAGAGTGGCCGGTGACGTCACATAGCCAGGGACAGCAGGCCTGCGGGCTTTGAGCTTTGAGCCTGCCACATGCCCTCTGAGGCTGGCAAGAGGGTGGTTGGGGGGCTGTGGAGGGAATATTCCAGCAGCAGTGGAAGGAGGGGTGATAGCAAAGCCTGGGCAGACTCCGATCACAGTGGTCACAACCTCTCCAGGGCTGTGATGGGTCCTGGCTGGCTCCCTAGCCGGGCTGAGAGCTCGCTGAATAAGAGCAATAGCAATGATGAAAATGATACAATGTGACAATGGGACAATGACACTTACGAGCAGTTAGTGTGAGCCAGGCGTACATGCAGTAACCCATCTATGCGTCACAAGCTGATGAAGGAGTCTCTATTACTAGCTCCATTTTACAGATAAGGCCACTGAGGCACAGAGAGTAAGGACTTGCTGGGAAGGGATGGAGCCAGAATTCAAATTCCAAGAGCCCATACTCCTTCCTACTGTGTGGGACCGCCTTTTCAGTTCCCTCTTGTATCCCTGGTGGCCAGCACAGTGCCCGTCACAGAGCTGTGCTCACGTGTTTCTCCATCGTCATGGTCATCAACAACCTGGGGCCACACACACACACACACACACACACACATGGGTGGGGGGGCAGCAGGTGCACGGGCAGCGGGCTATAACCAGCGCCATACATCTTCTTCTAAATGTCCCTTCAGCTACAGAGGGTTCATAAAAATCAGTCCCCCGTATAAAGGGCTTAGAGTGCACCAGGCACTGTGCTAAGGGCTTTGCCTCACTCTCAATCCACTGTCAAGGAGAACAGCATCGTCGCATCCCCATTTCACAGGTGAGGCTCAAAGATGTACAGAGACTTGGCCCAGGTCAGAGAACCAGCAAGCCACTGGGACTTGACCTCTGACCTATCCAGCCCCAGAGCCTGGGTCCTCACCACAAAGCCCTCGGGCCCCTAAACCTTCATCAGGCAGCCCCCAGAGGCAGAGAGGGATTTGCTTACCAATGGACAACTTCAGGGCAGAGCTCAGTAGGAGCCAGTGCCTGGGGTCTGGGCAGGTCCCTCTGCACTTCATTTATTCACTCACCCAGATGTGTAAGTAACACTTACTATGCCCTTGCTCTGTGCCCCAGAGCAGTGCACGAACCCAGCTGCTGTCCTTATAGTCTGTTTCCCCGGGGAAACACAGACACAAACGCCTGTCCTGCTCTTCCCGGGCAGGCTGGGGATGGAGAGCACTGGGTGGGCTAAGAGGCTGGGCTGCCCTGCAGTCTGTCGTTTCTCGCCGCCCAACATCGCTTGCCCCCCACCTGGTAGGTGTGCCTTGACTTTCCTTTGGGGGACTACACCCTCCCACTCCAGGCAGCTTGGGGCCAGCCTCTGGGGATAGGCTCCTGGTCAGGCCTGGCCAATCAGGTTCCCCCTTCCAGGCATATGCTTTGCATCAACTGGGAAAATAGCCAACATCACGAACGCATTTAACAGAGAAAGGAAAATGGGACTGGGAGAGGGTGGTCTTTATTAACATGCTGAGGATTATAAACCTAAACCCAGGTGCTAACATCCTACTTAATGGCAGTAATGGACAGTCAGTCCATTTAAAAGAGCAGTAAGAAAAGGATAGTGGGGTCTTGCCTCTGCCAGCCCCACCAACCCTTATACTCACTGGCTCCACCAACTAGTCACAGACCAGAGCAAGGACGCAGGGAACAATCTCAGCCCCACCGGCTGCTTCCGGATGCCCAAGGCCAGCTCTGCGGTGCAATGTGGCCAGCCAGTTAGTCTCAGCCTGGCCAGCCCCCCGCTGTGCTGCTTCTGCCTGTGCTTGCCTGCCTCTCAAGGCTGGAGTCCCCCACCGATCCACAGCCAAGACACCTGACCACCAGCCCCTCTCCTCTAAGTTAGCCCCCCTCCGCGGCAACAGCAGCCTGTTCTCCTGAACTTGCAGCTGGGCCACGTGGTCACCATCCCAGCATGCCTCACTCCCAAGCCCTCCTGACTTAGAGCAACGTCCCGTGCCCACCCCTGGTCCAACTAGCTCTAAAAATGCTGGTGACTCCCATCTAACTAAGAAGCAAAAGTAATTGGAGTCATAAACATAGGAAAGGAAGACATGATAAAATTATTGCTTTCTGAAGAGGACATGATTGCTTACCTAGAAAATCCAAAGAAATCAGCCAGAAAATTACTAGAAGTGAATAAATGAGTACAGACTGGTGGTGAGTTATGAGATAAATTTACAAAAATCAATTGCATTCTATGTGCTAGTGACATGCAGCTAGGAAAAAAAAATCAATGGGAAAAAAGTATTTCATCCTCAGTAGTAACAAGACACGTTAAATATTAAACATTAATTTAGCCTAATTGTAAGACATTTATTTTTAATGTTAATATTTTGCTCCTATTGGGAGAATTAAACATATACTAAAGATGGTTAATTTACTAAATTTAAAGCAATACCAAATAAAGACCTTGAAAATGTGTCATGTACTTTAAAAATCCATAAATGGTGAAGAATATCAGAGAGCATTTTTTAAAGGTAATGATGACTGATGTCTCAATTTTAAAATATTTTACGCCAAAATAATATTTTACGCCAACTAATGATCAAAATTTTATGTTACATTAAAAACAAAACAAAGGTATCTCTGAGCATCAAAAATAAGAATGATGGTAATGGATTATAACACACTGGAAAGAAAAGAATCCATGAGTTCATAATGATACTCAGAAAAGGGGGTTTACTGAAAAACACTCCATCTCTAGAAGAAATGACAGAATTGGAAAAAAAATCACCATGTTGCAACTACCAGTGCAATTTACGCAAGCAAGGAACATCAGTGGATGCTAAAGCCATTGTGTGAAAAGCTGTTGGGGAACCAAATATTTACACTGTCTCAAAGCACCATCCCCCAGATTGCTCATTAATTATAAAGGGGGAAAGGTACATTATGTTGAAGGGATCGGGCAGGCAGGGCCTTAACCAAGTGATTAAACTCAATAAAGGGACAAACTGGTATCATGTGTCTTCTTATGTGATGCTCTGAGAAGTACACACTGTCACCTCTCCTTGACAAAAATGCAAGGAAACAGACATATCCAGATTATGGGACAGCTTATAGGACAGCTGGCTTGGACTTGAAAGAAAATGTCAATGTTATGAAAGCCAAAAAAAAAAAAAAAAAAAAAAATCAGAGATAGTTCTAATTTCAAGGAGATGAAAGAGGTATACGACAAACCAGATGTGATATGTGATCCCTGATTGGATCTTGGATCAAAAGAGAAAGTAGCTAGGAAGGACGGTTTGAGAACAAACCGGGAGATTTGAATACGGACTGAATCTTAGATGATGCTGTTGAATTGATAATAAGTCTCAGGCATGATGATGACACTTGTTTATTTAGGAGACTGTCCTTGTTTTTTTTTTTTTTTTTTAAGATTTTATTTATTTATTTGACAGAGAGAGACGCAGTGAGAGAGGGAACACAAGCAGGGCAAGTGGGAGAGGGAGAGGGAGAAGCAGGCTTTCTGCTGAGCAGAGAGCCCGATGTGGGGCTCGATCCCAGGACCCTGGGATCATGACCCGAGCCGAAGGCAGACGCTTAACGACTGAGCCACCCAGGTGCCCAAGACTGTCCTTGTTCTTACACTCCAAGTGTTTATGGGGGAACTGTCAAGACATCGTTGCTTACTTTAAATGCTTCTGTGAAACAAAATAACACCGAAGAAGATAAATTACAGATAGATAGATAAACACTGACAGAGTCAAAGAAAAAGCATATATGGCAAAATGTTAACAGTTGGTGAATTTCGGAAGGGTTTTTTTGGGTGTTCATCATATTCTTTAACTTTTCCTTTTGAACATAAAGGGTGAGAAAAAAACAGGAAAGGATAAACTAATGGAATTCAGTTCTAGTTTAGAAATAAATTAAAAATATTAATAGAACTGAATCTTGGATGAACTTCATAAAAATCCCAAGTGGTGGGGGGCACCTGGGTGGCTCAGTCATTAAGCGTCTGCCTTCAGCTCAGGGCATGATCTCAGGGTCCCACATCGGGCTCCCTGCTCAGCAGGGAGTCTGCTTCTCCCTCTGCCCCTCCCCCTGCTCACACTCTCTCTATTTCTCAAATAAATAAAATTAAAAAAAAAAATTCCAAGTGGGTTAAATTTTTTTTTTTTTTTACAAATTGGGGGGTTTGGAAAGAAGGCAGCTTATTTATTCTTGCTAGAGATGGGAAATAAGTTCTTAACACTGTCGGGGAGGAAGAATTTCCTCTGCCCTTCAAGGTCCTTCTGGCTGGACTAAGAATCAAATTGACATGAGACAGATTAACAGGAGAAAATCAAATTTCATTTCATATTTATGGGGAACCCACACAGACATGGAAATTCCAAAGACAGTCAGGCAAAATGAGGTATATAGTCATCCTGAACTGAGGAAAAGGGGGTAGGGGTCTGGGGCTTCAGAAGGAAGGAATGAAATTCACAAGAAGATGAAAAAGAGTAAATGATGTTTGGTAAACAAATGTTTGGACCACTCAAAAACAATAAGACTGAGAGGACTTTGATCAAACAGGCCTTGCCAGGCTCCTCCCTGTCTCCCATACCCAGTTCACATCATAAGGTAGTTAACTATGGTGATAGATAGAGTAGGTCCTCTATCTAAATTCTTTTTAGGCAGTCAGGGGGAGGTAAAGAGCTGTTCCTGAATCTGCTGGGTTTTGATGGTATTTTAACTCAAAATAATCTTCATGCCAAAGTGGCCCATCCTGGGGCGGCCTGCCCTTGGCCCCTACACTACTAAGAAAATGATAAATATAATTAGAAATAAAGCAGATATGATATAATTGAAAACAGAAATAGTCAAACGTAGGAAGATTTTCAAGTAATAAAATGTGATTAACAAATTACAAAAGGAAAGCAAGAGTAAGAAAAAAATGACAAACTCTTCTGAAAAAATATTAAGAACCAATTTAAAAATACAAAGATCAAAACAAAAGTTCCTCTTGATTAGCACTGAGAAGAGATGGACGAAACAGTTTATGCAGAAGGAAATACCAAGAACAAATAGCAATACGGGAAAAATGCAAACTCTCATTAGCGATCAAAAATGAACCCATGAGCAAGTTTGAAATACTATTACATGTTACATATCCATTAAACTGGCAAAAACAAATTTAAAATAATATGCAGGTTTGTTGTTAATGTGGAGAAAAGAAACAGGCACTCTCATGCAAATCATATCAGAGGAGGGGAGGGCAGGGGAGGGGACAGATAGGGAGAAACCGATGACCAGACCATCGGATGGCCCCAGAAAGGGTGACTTCCCTTTCTCAAATGCCTCTGCCCAGATGAGTGGGCAAACAGGCTCTTGACTCCACCACTCAGTGTCCAGGACATGGCAGCAGATGTCTCCTGGCCCTACCCACTCAGGGTCAGCCCACAGGAGAGGCCAGTCCTCTGGCTGGCAGCCAGGCACTGGGCTAGGAACAGAGCCCAGACAGGCTGGGACACAGGGGACAGTCAGTATTACTGAGGGAGGCCAGCCCAGTGTGGAGTGCAGGTGGAAGGCTTAGGGGAAGGGCCCAGGACTCTTCCCTCCAGCAGCCCCCCTCCACTCTCTTGGGGCATCATCTGCGAGCAAAGCTCCCTTTGGGCTCCACCCTCCCCCTTCCAGCTCAGGGGCCAGGGGTTGGCCAGCCAGCCCAGGTACCTCTCCAGGTGGGCCAGGCTCAGTGAGCTGTGCAGAGTGGACAGAAGTCTGTGGAAACATTAAGAGTGGCTGGTGAGAGGACCAATCCTGGGACCAGGCTTAAGCAGACAGGTGACATGGTTCCCTCGAGGACTCAGGCCCAGGAAATAGCATTAGGTGGAAAGGGGCCAAACAGCTCCTATGCACTGGTCACAACCACACGTGGGTCACTGCCAAGGACACAATGTGGATATTAAGGTATGCACATACAGTTTGGTGCTGGTTAGCTTTCTTATCCTATAAGGTTGTTACACACTGACAACAATATTGGGAACTTTTTTGGTTTTGAAGTAAAAAAAGCAGCTGTCCTGGGAGGGGCTCCTGAGGGTGAGGGCAGGCCTCGTGAGCCACTGAGCTGTGCAGGTGTGTGGACATCCCCGAGCTGTGCTCAGGCCCCCCTCGGCCAGCCGCCTAAGTGGGGGGCATGGGACACACATGAGCTCACGCTCTTCCCTGTTCACTGAGCGCAGCACTGGGAAGTCCAGTGGACAGCCCGGAAGCCGCCCTCTGACCCTCTCCTTCTCTCCATCTCCTCCCCCACTTCCTTCCTGCCCCTGCACTGGGCCAGTGGCCTCCGCTTTGGCCTCCTTTCCCTCGGCCTCGCGCTACTGCAGCGGGCTTGTCCAAACACAGCAGAGCCACCTTATCGCTCTGCTTCCAACTCTTCAACATTTCATCCAGCCACCTCCCCACCCGGCCCCCACCTGCCTGGCAGCTCGGTCCCTCTCCCACCTGCCATCCCACCTGCCCGGCAGGTGTCTCTCCTGGCATAGCCATCCTTCCCATCTGCCCTGGCCGACCTGTTCAAGACTCACCCCGCCGTCACCCCTGGAAAGCTTTCCCATCTCCAACAGAGTGAATCTCCTGTCTTCACTCACAAGCACAGCTAGACAAGTCTCCAGTGCTGCCCGGGGCACAGAGGGGAGCCCTGACTTCCCTCTTAGAACAGCCCCCTGACACCCACGCCCGGGGGGGACCCCCTCAGGGAAGGAACCCTATCTTACTCACCGCTATGCCCTCTAGCCCCAAACCTGACCTAGAGCAGGTGCTCAAAAAGATCCCTAAAAGAATGAAAATGGACAGCCCACCCAGAAAACCAAGACTTAGTGGTAACAGTGATATTAACAAATATTTATGACATTTACTCTGTGTCGCACATGGGGTTAAGAGCTCACTAATATTATCCCTGCCTTACTGGTGAGGCTGAGCCCGCGAGAGGTTAAGTAACTTTGATTCACGCAGCTAGAAGGTAGACCAGTGCCCAAAGCCTGCGCCCTGACCAAACGTGACAGCGGCCTGGCCTGAACTGAGATGCTGGGGGGAGGTGGACGCACGGGGAGCAAAAGGAGGTCAAGGCTGGCTGGGGCCACAGGGCCTTCATGGCCGCGAAGGGCCTGCAGTGTGGGCCAAGAAGACGAAGGAGCCTGGAGAATGGGGACAGGGCGCGGGCGGGGTGCCCTGTTTGCCAGCCTGGCCCCCTGCCCTTGCCCTACCCGCCTGGGGGCCCCAGAGGATGGCAGAGGGGCGCCTGGCAGGAAACCCACGTGAAGCAGTGGAGATGCGTGATTTGTGGTGCAGTTGCCGGCAGCCCCTCTCAGCCCTAAAACCTCAGCTCCTGCTGCCACCTGCCCTTCCATCGCAGCCAGGGCAGCCCAGCCTGCAGGGCCCATCTGGGGCTCCCGGCGGTGCCCCCCACCGCCCTGCAGATTACAAACCTGCTTCTAATTATGGCTCCGGCCAGGCACTGCTCCGGCCCCTGAACCGGGGCCACCCCAGATTTAGAAAGCCAGACAAAGCCTCGGATTTGAGGTTTCTCCAATATCAAATTGCTGAAACTCCGATCTGATCATCCTCCCCTGACCCTGACCCTGGAAGAACCCTGGAGGCACTAAGGAGGCTGCTTTAGAGCCAGACGGACCTGGGTTCATGTCCCAGCTCCCCCACTTACTGTGGGACCCTGGACAGCTCCCTTTGCCTCTCTGGTTCTCGGGGCTGCTTCCAGGATGAAAGAGAACGAGAACTATGAAGGCAGACAGCACCGATCATTTCTTCATCCCCTCGGTCCACAGAAAAGTCACTAATGGCTGTGGGAGAAAGTCTGGCCATTGCACCAGGGAGGCCCATGCCTGGAAAAGTACCAGGCAGAGGAAAGGGGTCAGAGGTGCACTCCTAGGATGGAGAGCAGCAGGGATGCCAACAAGGGTCACGGAGTAAAGAAAGGATCCTGAAGAAAGGATGCCAAGAGGCACCATGCTGGTCTTTCCGCACTGTCTCCAGTTCTCAGAACATGACCCCCATTTTACAGATAAGGAGACAGGTCCATCCATCATAATAAGCACTTCGCAATAACCTAGGCTTTTGCTTCTTACAGTAAGGCCTCAGCCCTCTCCAGACCCAATGGCCAATGCGGGAAGTGAGAAATCAAAACCAGCTAACTCCAAGGAGGGGAGGGTGTCGCCGCCCATCCACGACTCCATAAGCTCACCATCTGGCCCCAGCTCCAGCCCTCACCCTCCCCGCCCTGGTTGTGCCTTCTCCCCATACGGCCACATGTCACTCCCTGAAAATGCCAGTCTCCAGCCCTGGATCTGTGCTTAGGCCCCAGGCCTGGCAGATACTTGGAAATGCTGGTTGCACGGTGAATGGATAGGCAGGGGAGGCTGGTGGAAAGGTGGGTGAACAGATGGATGGACAAATGGATGGATGTGTAACAAACGGATGAGTAGATGGGTCAATGGGGAGGCAGATGTTGGGATGGATGGATGAGCAGGTATGCACTGGCTGGCGGGCTGAGTGGATGTTTAAGTGGGTGCACTGTCAAATGTGCAGGTGGATGGCTGCGTGGATCGGGAGAAGGAAGGATGAGCAAAGGACGGAGCTCCAGGAGACAGACCTTAGCTCACTGTGCAAGAGAGGACTCAGCCAGAGCCTTGTCAGGACAGAATGGGCTTGCCTAGGGAGGCAGGGAAGCCCCAACTCTTGGTGGGGCTGTTCTAGAGTCACACAAGCACTGAATGCAACCCCACTCCCTCCTTTTGGTTTTTGTTTTGGTATAAATCAGCCCCTGGTTACCTGTCTATCCTGTCCAGGTGTGTACTGGTCTTAGATCGGGATCTTCCTGGGGACAGTGGCCACCAGAGGCCATGGGCAATCAATACCTGCGTTTGAAGGAAGGTGACCATCTTTTTTGAGTTTTGTGCCACAGCAAATGAGACATGGGTGAGACTCAAGGTCTTAGGTCAGGTCTACAGGGAACTTAGAGGTTCTCAGAGCTATCGTTTGGGCTATGGACGGAGGCTTACTCTCCTCTTGCATCCCTAGTGTACAAGTATCTGGATCCTGAGCTGCTTTGTTCCCCCTGTCCCCAAGAGCATGCAACTATGAACAAGGGGTCCCTCAGCAGTGACCCAGGGGTGGTGGGGTGGTGGTCCTAAGGTATGTCTCCAGGGGTGGGGGTCTCCAAGGATCAGAAGATGCTGGGAATGGGAGAACAGCATAGAGCCCCAAGTCTAATTGGGGGATGGCTCCAGTGAGAGTCCACTGGAGAGGGCCAGCGGTCATGTCAACAGCACATTCAAGCAACAAACCATGGCGCTGGCCAGTCCCTACTCTGTGCAGGGAGGAGGCGAGGAGGAGCCCTCAGACTGACAGGCTGGCAGATGAGCAGTCAGCCTCCCGGACAGAAGACAGTGAGGCGCGATGCCCTAAGGCAGCCCGGCTGAGGCCCTGGGACCCCAACCTGTGCCTGGCTTGTAAAGGGGGCTGAAGCACACCTTAACCAGGTCCTCTGTTTTTCCCTCAGAAAACTTCTCTGCTGTGGGCAGTGAGACAGAAGGGCCGGGGGAGAAGAGGAGGGAGGAAGGCAAGGGTCGGCCAGCAGGAGCAGGCCCGAGGCGCATTCCTTGGACTCGTCCGCCCGATGCTGGCACACGTCTCCTCGTGGACGCCAGGCGCATCTCCCGACTCGGCGCCCAGCCTGCCTCCCGCCTCACTCTTCCCCAGCCAGCACATTCTCCAACTTCTCTCCTTCTCTCACACCCTGCTTCCCGTGGGCTCTTGTATCCAAATCTGGCCGCTTCTCCACTGCTGCCCTGCTCTGTGCCTCCAGCATCTCTCGCCCGGCCTGTCTCCCTTCACTCCTCTTGCCCCCGCCCCCAGCCGCCTGCCCCCCCCCCCACCCCCCCCCCCCCCCCCCCCCCGGCCTGCTCCTGCCTCTGCCTGGGTCAGCCACCTGCAGACATGTGTGGGCCCAGCCGGTGCCCCACGTCACTCCACGCTCCACCTCCCTGTGCCCCTGTGACAGAAGAGGCCTCCCCCAGTCATTCTAGGGGCAAAAATCTTCCTTTGGGGGGCGCCTGGGTGGCTCAGTCGGTTAAGCTTCTGCCTTCGGCTCAGGTCATGATCCCGGGGTCCTGGGATCGAGCCCCACATCGGGCTCCCTGCTCGGCGGGAAGCCTGATTCTCCCTCTACCTCTCCTCACCCCGTGCCCTCTCTCTCTCTCACTCACTCTCTCTCTCAAATAAATAAATAAAATCGTAAAAAAAAAAAAAAAATCCTCCTTTGGCTTCGTCTCAGTATTTTGGTTCTTCCTCATACCTCACACCACCTGATAGCCATTTTTATGTCTTTGCCTGTCTCTTGTCCGGCTCTGGGCCACCCTGGTTTCCCAGTGCCTGGAAGTGTTTTGGCATATAGTAGGCATGCAAGATGTTAATGGAGAGAAAAAACATTTTTTTAACCTGGAAACATATATTAAGACAACCCCCACACGCAAAAGGTATTTCCATTAAGACTACGCTATAAAAATTTCAGGGCCTTCACCCAGTCTGTGTGTGTGTATGTGCGTGTGCGTGTGCGTGTGTGCGTGTGTGCGTGTGCGTGCAAGGAGACAGCAGTTAACGCACTGGTGACACTCATTCTGTTTCCGGGTCAGCAGGCATTGCCCCCATCCCTCCCTACCCCGGCTGGCCCAGCTCTAACTGCATTCCGGGCCGGCCATCAGTGCTCGGGGCCGGCGGTGGAACTGACGGCCGGCTGGGGGGACCATAGGGCCCGCGGTAGCAGGAGGCAGAGGAGCCCCCTTCCCTTACACACTTACTCCAGGGTCTGGCAGGAGCCTCGCCCGCCAAGTCTGCAAAATGGACCTGGGAACACGGGTGCTCCGGCCAGCACCAAGTTGCGCAGATTAGGTCACCGGCCCCGAATCTGCACTGTCCCCCAAGGCCGGGCTGCTGACCAGTGCAGGTGGCGGTGGGCCCCCCATTCCCCTGGCCAGGGGAGCAGGAGTGCGTTCTCAGCCATCTGCCCCCCCCCAGGTTCCTGGGCTCCCTCTCTCAGCCCGCCATCCCGGGGAGGCATGCGGGGACCCTTGGCCATAGGCAAAGAGCTGCTGCCCGGGCTCTGCTTCTACCACCCCACCTCCTTTCTCCTTCTTTGCCTCTTGGATTCTCTCCCCGGAGCTGGGGGACGTTCCTGGGCCTCAGAGTTGGGGCCAGGTCTGACCACCATGCCACCTGCCCAGGCTGGTAATTCGGAGCCCCATAGCAACCACCTGTGAAAGGGGGCAAGTCCTACTTCACAGGGTGGAGGCCCAGCACCCACGGGGAGCTCAGATTCTCTAGCCACTGGAACTACGCTGACAGCACAACTTGCTGTTTGGAAGGCCTGATTCTAGTCCCCCGTTTGGCACCCAACCACATCTGTCTGCTACCAAGTCCTCCACTACCTGGAGCTTTCATCTTCTCTAGAACCCAGTATCTGGGGAAGAAAGCTATAACCCAGAGAGGTGTGCCCTGTGGATGCAGGCCACTTCAAGAATGTCTGACAAGATGGACCAGTCCCCGTGGGCTGTCTTCACATGCCCCCTCCTCCCAGCACGGCCGAACTGTGGTGCGGGCAGGTCAGAGGCTGGAGAGTGCCACACCCCAGCTAGGGCTTCCCCGGCCGCGAGCCCCAGAGCCCGGTACCTTGTGCTCACTCCTCATGCCTGAGGGACCACAGTCTCTAGGGAGCACCCAGCAGGAGCAGAAGCATAGAAAAGAGAAGGTCTCTGTGGCCCACTCCTGTTCTGCTCCCCCCTCATGGGCCACAGGCACCCCTACGTCTTCTTCGAAGCTTGGAAGACCTAGGCCTTCCTTCTGTGCTGTCAGCTCTGTCATCTGGAGCATGTCCCCATTAGGGTGGGGCACATAGAGGGGGTCTGTTCACCAATAAAGGCTTGAATTGCACCATCCAGGAGTGACTTGCTGGGGCTTTGCAGGCCTTCTGGGCCTCTGCCAATTCTGCCCGCCACCCCTGCCCAAGTCCAGACCCTCTTCCTCTCTGACCGTATGTCACAGTCGCCTGCTAGAGCCAGCCTCTGTTCTCAGACACACGTCCAATCGTGCTGCCCGGCTTCTCCCACCAGTTACAGAGAATGGCTGAGCCTTTCCTGATCTGGCTCCTCTCTTCCTGTCCCTTCCCTACCTCCCAAGCTCCAGCCGCAGATATGGGGGACACGGTTGCTTCTTTCCCAGCAGCCAATCCACTCTCCTGGGCAGACCGCAGTTCCAGTTCAGGGTTCCCTGGCAGCTCACAAATCTGCGCTGGACGCCCCCACCCCCACCCAGGGCTGGCTCCTGAGGAGTTTTGTCCTGCCCCAGCCCTCCAACCCCTCAGCCAACTCAGAGAATCAGGCAGCACCAGCATCTCTCTCGTGGCAGTCGCGAGTGCAGGGGGGACCTGGGGACTGAGGGAGCCCCGCCAGGACCTTTATTTCATCTCCTGCCCAATACGAACAAGGAGGCCCCATGCCCCGGTGGCTTCTGGCCATATCTGGGGCGGCTGCAAAGAAGGGGTAAACTATAGACAAGTCCTAGTTGGCTAAAGCTGAGTTACCTCCCCGAAATAATGAACAACACCCTTTTGGACGTTGGAGTGGCCCTCCGTTCCCAGCAGGAAGGACAGGCCCACAGCTAAGAGGAACCGGTGCTCTGTTAACAGAGGGCAGGGATGCCACTCAACTACTTTTGTTTCCAGTCTTTCTAGCAAGAAGGAGCGTCTTCAAACTGGAAAAAGGACAAGAATATATGACAGGGAGTGTGGCCCATCTCTGGCTGCTTTCAAGGTCTTCCGTCCTCAGACTGCTGAGGGGCTAGCCCATCCGAGCCGGACAAGGAGGGTGGGCTGAGAGCAACACAGACTAGTCCCAGACCTGGACCTCAACCCTAGAGAACCCCGGGGCCCAGAACAGCCTCGCAAAGGTGCTTGCAGGAGTTTAGAAGACAATCATAACAAAAGTAGCAGCAGTCCTGACATGTGCCTACCCACAGAGCCGGGACTCAGCACGTCCCATATACAAGCTCGTTCAAGCCCTACGATAACCCAATGGAATGGGGACTATTATCATCCCCGATGAGTAAACAGAGGCCGAGAAAGGTTAGGAAAAAAAAAAAAAAAGCAAGACATAAGAAGCCAACATGGTTTCAGACCACAGTTCTACGTACTCATCATAGTCTGCTCCCACATATCAGGGACTCTCAGGATTTGGACAGTGGTGTTTCCCCTTATCTTTGTATTCTTTAAAAGGTCAATCTTTGTGTCTCAATTTTAGGTACTCATGTTTTTATCAAGTTTTCTTGTCTTCTCTTTTCTACTATGATTCCTAAGCCAATAAATCAGGGGGATATCAGAGGTCAACCTTATATATACATATACATGAGATCATTACTAATTCAAGTGCATACTTTATTCAGACTTCCTTAGTTTTTACTTAATGTCCTATCCTTGTTCCAGGATCCCATCTACATCACATTTAGTTCTGTCTCCTTAGGCTCTGCGTGGCTGTGACAGTTTCTCCGACTTTCCTTGGTTTTGATGACCTTGACAAATTTGAGGAATACTAATCAGGTGTTTTGCAGAATATCCCTCAGCTGGGGTTTGTCTGGTATTTTTCTCATGACTAGACTGGGGTTATGGGTTTGGGGAGGAAGACCACAGAGGTAAAGTGGCACTTATGACATCACATCAAGGGTACACACTGTCTCCATGACTTATCACTGTTGATGTTGACCTTGATCGCGTGGCTGAGGTCATGCTTCTCAGGCTTCTCTGCTGGAAAGTTACTCCTTCCCCCTTTCCATACTGTGCTCTTTAAAAAGCAGTCACTGTGCACATCTGACACGTCACTTATGGGGGGGGAGGGGAGTTATGCTCTACCTCCTTGATGGGGAATTATCTACATAAATTATTTATTCTGTATGGGAAATTCACCTAGTATTTATTTTTTCATTCATTCAATCATTTACTTTTATTAGTATGGTCTCATGGTTATTTATTTTATACTTTACAACCTAGTATATTTTGATGTGTGCAAAGGATTCTGGCATCCCTGGTGTTCTGGGAGTAGTTGGTAAAATGTGGGTAACCAGCTCTGAGAGGCTCACCAAACCCCATATCTAATGAACAACTGTTATCCACCCTCGAGCACCAGTGGGTTGGGGAATCAGGGTCTCCACCTGATTTTTGTACAAATGAAACAGAAACTGTCCAAGCACATAGAATTTTGAAGGGATCCCTACCTGTGGAGAAATGACTTTCCTCCCTTGTAGTGAGTAGGGAAGCAAAATGTTTGTGGGTCTCAATTGACAATACAGTGTGAGTAGAACTGCCCCTACTAGGCCCTGTCCGTGGTCCTGCCCTGTGTTTACTTTCAGCCTGTGGATTCAGACATTAAGCACCTGCTTCTCCAGCCTGCAGGAAGCATAGCATTTGAGAGTGTCAGAGGTAGGGTTTTAAATTCTATTGTCTATTACGATGGGATGAAACAAACAAGATGAAATTTAATCAGAATAAGGGCCAAGTAACAGGTTTTGATTCAAGAAATCACTGACACAGACAGACAAGAGGCTTGATCTCTTCAACAAGTCAGGATTATTAAAAAGATTTTTTTAAAGAAAGGAATTGCATTAGAGTAGAGAGACCCAAGGTCACAACAACTGATGCATCACACAGTTCTAGAGAGGAAACTGGTTTACACAAAACAGTAAAAATCGACATTTTGGGTCCAAACAGGGAGATGTGAATAAGGTCTGCATATTAAATGAGATGAAAATTTACTGAAGCTGAAAGTGCTGATCATTTACTAGAAAAAAATCAGGTGACAAGATAGTATGCACAGCATGATCTCATTTTATGAGGGAAATCTACATATAAGCAGAGAAACGGGGCTGGAAGGATGTGACCAAGGTGTCACAGCAGAGCTGCCTGGGAAATGGGAACATAACACTTTTATGTTTGCTTGCCCGTATTTCTCATTTCCTACTGTGCATATAAACTGCATAAGATTATGCTGTAATAAGAAGGAAATCACTGACCCTTCTCCAGGATTGAGGGGAATCCTGGTTTGGCAGAGGTTTCTAAGAAAGATCCCTGAGGGCTTGGGGGGCCAGAAAGTCAATATGAATGGAAACTGTGGTCTACCACGCAAAAGGCAGCCTCACCTTGAACCACCTGCATTTGTGTCAGATGCTGGGGTTGGAGCAGTCCTGGGGGGTCTCCTGACCCAGGCCCTCTGTGTTATTACTAGGAAAACTGAGTCCCACAATTAGTTGATGGCAGCTCCAGGGCCATAAGCCACAGATTTGGCCCCTGCTGGGTCATATGGAAATGGCTGGCGCTTCAGGAACAGGGGGTATTCGACCAGGAGGAGTAAAGACAGGAAGGAGTGGATGGGAAGGAGTGAAGGGAGCAGGAGAGCTCTTTTCAAATATTGAAAGGCTGCCACATAGAAGAGAGACCCATGTGAGTCCCTGTGCAGAAGCGCAATGACTCTGTGGCAAGCGGGTTTGGCTCTAAGAGTGCGGGAGGGAGAAGGTTCCAACAACAGCAGCTGTCCAGCTCGGGGATAAGGTGGTGATGCCTGCTGGGGGCTCAGGTGGCCTCCCACAGATTGCGGGGAGAACCGTATTGCTGTTCTGGAACTCCAGGCTCCAGCAGAGCCAGGCAGATACTTTGCCCCATGCCCTGCGTCCTGAGAGGGGTGCTGGGGCTCTCCCCATGCTAAGGCGGCTGCTCAGCTGGCCTCAGAGGGAGCCACTGGTGAGGGTGAGGAGCTTGGCCGGCCTTTGGGGAAGGAGAAGGATCACGATGGCTGCAGGAAATGTGGGCTCCAACAGGAACCACAGCACTGAGCTTCCTGGGATGGGGTACCTGGTTCTCAAACTTGATACCTGCCTCCTCCTCTTCCACCTACTGCTCCCAAACCCCGGCCATGCCCGGGTGCTATGGAGAGATGATTATCTCTCATCTCCCCTCTGCCAGGTGACAGAGAGGCATGGGTCCACCTAACCACGTCCTGGCTTCTCCCATGGACTAGGCCTGAGGTGCTCCCGGAAGAGAATGCCAGCCAGTGGCCCATCTGATGCCCTCGGCCCCCATGCTCCCCATGCAGAGCCTGAGGCCTTAAGTGGCCTTGGAAACTCACTAGGCAGGGCTTCTGTTCCCAGGAGAAAACCCTGAGCAGGTCAGAGTGGGCAGTGACAGGAGGGTGGGTGCCCTGCCCTCCCTGCCAGTCACCAGTCCCTGTGCCCACGGCAGGAGAGGACACTGGTCAAGGCGGGCATTTACTGATATTCCTCTGCCCACCCCACTGGCAACACCCACCCTCTGAGTCTTGCCCTGCTACCAACCAACGGAACTCCTGCTTCCCCCGAATAGACGCGGGCCTACCACAGGAGACACTCGGCTCGGCTGCCCCCCACAAGCCTGGCTCTGGCTGGCCTGCCGCTGCTAACACAGCCAGCTGCCAGCCAGGCCTGCCCATCGGAGCCCGAATGAGGGGTCACCAAGTGTCATCCTCCTTCTGTGCGCACGGTGGGTGCAGTCAGGCTGCAGAGCGCCCCTAGTTGGCCCCTCCACCCCCTGGCTGAGGCCCAGTGGGGCGCAAGCGCCCCCCCCCCCACAACCACGTCCTGGAATTCCGTTCCCACAGACCCGGGACGGCCCCGGGGCCGGGTTCTGACAGCTCCTGCCCCCCTCCCCAACATCGGGTGGGCTCTCACAGCCATCAGAGGGACCCGCACTGCGGGGGAGGGAAGGTGGGCAGGGAAGCCACCCTGGGCGTGCCGCGTGACGCTCGCCGCCGCGGGTGCTCGGCGCGGGGGGGAAAGCAGGGGTCCGACCCGGCCGGGGAGCCGGAGGGGCAAGAAGGGGAGCCCGGGGGGGAAAGGGACGCCCGCTTGGGCGGGGGCTAGGGGCTGGCGCCGGCGGGGCCCCTCCCGGGCGGGTAGAGGGCAAGGGCCGCTGGCGGGGCCCGGGGACACGGCGCCCTTACCTCCTCGCCTTGGCCGAAGCGCAGCCCCAGCGCCGCGACGCGCTCCACGCGCAGGAAGCCGTCGGGGTCGCGGCCGCACACCTCGAACACCTCGCGCAGGCGGCGCACGGAGCGCAGCAGAGCCGCGGGGGCGCCCGCCCAGCCCGCGCCGCCCGCCATCCGGCCGGCCCCGCGGCTAGCCCGAGCCCCGCGCCGCCCGC